>NW_016690522.1:135456-370238 GCF_001604755.1 Lepidothrix coronata | reverse complement strand
TTTTTGGCAAGAAAACACAGCTGAAGAATCACAGAATTCTTTTTAATACAACTCACTTTACACTATCCTTCATAAATCTTTGAGAGTTGTCAGGTATTGCTGTGATATTCAACTTTCCTGAAATATTTCCATGTGGCTTCTTTACTATCTTTAAGCCCAAGTAGGTAACACAGCCAGAAACACTAGAGCTGAGTTCACTATAATTTTTTGGGTAAGAATGAACTGAATTCTTCTTGCCCCAAGGAAATGTTAGTCTCATTTGCAAGATAATCCACAAATATTAAGGATAAAGACTAGAAAATTAAATTAAATCCCAAATTTGTTCCCTTGCAACAGGGGCCATATCCGTATGAGAAGTAAATATGTTATCTGCAGTGGTGAACGGGAGCATATTGAGAGGAAAGTAAGTGAAAGAATTAAAAGAAACAGGGTAACTCATTTAAAATTATTGAATCTAGGTAGGTAGACATCAGATGGGGTCATGAGTCTGGGTTAGCATGTATTTTCTTAAAAATCAATTTATTATCCTTTTAGAGTTGAACTGAACACTGTCAGACCTTTCATATTTTATACTTGATTGTTCGAGTCCTTTCTGTTTGAACACTGAAAGTGTTCAATTCCCAAACGCTTCAACTACTGCCCAGTTAATACAGTATTAAAAGGGATTGTATTATGCAACTATTATCAGCAATTCACATAGGATATAGTGGCAGTTAATACTTGTACTCTTACAAAATGCCTTAAGTATGAAAAGCTGTACTAAGGTAAATGTCAGTCAGGAGTTAAACAGCCCTACAAGTTTTCATATCCAAATTTAAAATATCTACTATAACTAAAATTCTGCAGGTTTTAAACTAAAAGGATTCTTTTCTGCAATGAAATAAGTCTTGGCACATTAAAATAAAATTCAGCAGCTTTAAACATCCCCAGTGTCACCTGCTATGCTTTAACATTGTATAATCAACAGCTGAGTAATCAAAAAAACAGAATCCAGCCATGCCAAAACTTAAACTTCACCCCCGTGTGACTTCATTCCCCAGGCTGTGACTTTGCACATTCTTTTTCAGGAGGTGAACTAAAGCGAACAGTGCTGGATTTGTAGTAAAGGGCACCTCTCTAGCGTTACCATTTTTCACCAGAAACACCCACAGCTTCCCATTCCACCTATAAAGGAAATTGCCTACACTGTGGAGGAAGAACCAAGAAATATTGGCCTGCCCTGATGTTAAATCATTATGGCTATGACAGGCATTCCTACACATGATGCATGTGCAGCTGCAAATAAGGTCACAGTGTTGTTCTCCTTGGCAGTTAACACTATGTGCTGAACATCTCTGCTTCCATTTTAGATTTACGCTAGCTTCACTCCCTTAAAAATTAGACAAAAAATTTGCCAAGTAATTAGATTTCTTTGTCTAATTAGAGAAGACTTAATTGACCACTGATATATTTCACCTTTCTCTGAGCTAGTTTAGCAATGACTTTCACATATTCTGAGTTTACCATACTGCTGAGCTCCAAACTAATTTACAACCTTTGGGTATTATTATGTGCTGTGACAATAAATAACAGAACCCTCAGATTTAGCAGTGTGTTAGATCCAGACTCCCCTTAAAACAGCCACATTTTCAGATAAAAATCAGAGCTGCTGGACTCACCACAGTCACAGTATGTCACATCTGCAGACAGTCCTATATTTCTAACAGCACACAGGCTGCATCAACAGCCTGGCACAGGTAACATCTAAGTGCTTCCTAACCATTATAATTACTGTGAAACCACAAAATACCTAGCAGTGTATACACACACATTTCTGTCACCAATTAGAGTAAATCAGTATGGCACTGATAAAAATCAATGACAATGGGCTTTTTTAAAACAGAGGCCTTGTCTTGAAGAGCCTACCTTTACCAAGCACTGCTGTACTTTCTAAAAGAATCTCATTAATACTAGCTTAGCATTAGCTTGGCTACATTTGGAAAATTAGGATTCAATTCACTTGCTTATTGCAGTAGTACAGCCTATCAAAGACAGGATTCACTAAGAACTACTGTTGAAAACAGCTTAGTGAGAATATGCTGATAAAAAATATTATTTAAATAATCTCATTACAAGACAGCATCTCTCATCATGGATGCTGGCCAAGTGCTTCCAATATTTTGTGAGTTAGTGCAGCCAGAGGCAAAAACAAACCCAACAGTCACCAGGAGGATTTGTGGGGCTTCCCCTGGTAGCTTCCCATCCAAGTACGATGCATGCTTTCTGAGATCTGATACCAAATGTGGCAGGGCTGCTGCTAAGAGGGTCACCATGGGATTATTTTAATGTTCACTGAAATGGAAGCAATTTATTACATACTGCAGTAGCATTGCTTTCATTCAAATTATAAGAGGTTGCAAGTAGCCTTTTAAATCTGCTTTGCCTTTCCCTCCGGTACCAGCTTACCTTCAAGCTTCTTGGAAGGATGATGCTCTGCGAAGCAGGCTTTGGAGGCTATGCTAAGAACAGAGGGTTCAGTAAGTACTCTGTTGACCTCCCAGAGCATGCAGGGCTAGAAACATACATCCGCATGCCTAAATTCAGTTTCCCCAATGGCCTAAGAATGGGATGCATCTGTGGAACAAGTTTTGCACTTACTTGAATATTATCATAAAACATTTACATGATTTAATTAGATTATGTAAATGCTTTACTCCAATTTGAAGCTCTGAAAATCATAATGTCATGCTCTAAATTATGCAAATATTGAAAATGCTTTTCACAGCAGCAGAAGCAAAAACACAAGTGAGACAGTCCTGCACATGCCATTCTGCTGCTCTCCACTCACCAAAGACCACACAGAATGCATTACTGTAATCCTGACTTTTTCTATTAACATTTTCTGCAGAGAATGTAGTTATTTCGTGCCCTCATTTTATGCTCAGCCCCAAATCCAAATTTGATTTGGAAAACGTTCTGTGGTTTATATTCACATCCTGACTAAGCAGCAGATTTTTCATAATGTTCTCCCCCCTTCTCTGACACAGCATGCACTTCATGGCAAGGAGATCTCAGCAAGGAGATGCAGTAAGAGTTACTCACTGAACCATCTTCCTAACTGCTGAGCACTAAAAAAGGGAAGTATGTAAAACCTTAGCAAATGTTTTCCTTTTAAGTTAACTTACTTCTGCTGTACTCCTGGATAGAACACTGCTGCCACAATACTGAGCACATGATACTAAGAGATCCTGCACCCCACAGGATGTTCTTTAAACTAGAAAGAACAGGCATTTATATTATCCACAGAAATAAGTTACAGCAGGTAGGGATGGTACTAAATTATCTGTAGACAAAAGGAACAATCACTAGAGTCAAAAGAACCATCATGAACAAACTGCAGGAATTAACATGTACACCAAAGTCAGGCAGCTGAATTTTAGCAGGACTTTGTTATTCAGAAAATCACTTATTTTACAACACAAACTGAATGTACCACCTTCTTCTTCAATACAGCAGCTTGATGTGTCTGAAACACTGAAGTCTGATCTACCCCATCACACAGATTGCCATAAAGAGCCTTAATGCACATACCACTCTAGAGTCACAAATCTTTCCATACACTCAAAACACCTCACCCCAAATCCTACTGGTCCTCTGATATTCTGAACATCCCCCTCTCTCCAAACTGATGATTACGGCAAGAATAAAAAAAAAAAAAGAAAATAAAGTTTATGAAAAATCCTAAAATGTTTGAGTTACAAGGCAAGGGAACTTTGAGAATAACAGGTCAGAGCAAGAGGTATTTCTTGCTGTGCAAATATATGGCTTTTTTTCACCATACGGCTAAAGTACCTACCCCACAGTTCTACAGCCATGGATGACCAGAGAATAGTTCACATGCAGGCCAGGTTATGTCATATGATCGTTGGTATATCCATGCTGATGTAACTATCTGGGCTAACACATATCTCTTGTAGCAGCCTACATTCCTGGCTCACAAAAGAATAAACCTGTCCATTTTTATCTTACACAGACTAGGACTCTTGGGAAAGCTGCTCCCTCAGCAACCTCTGTCATCCATGGCATGCTGCCTAGCTGTGTTATGACTTCTCAGAAAGCTGATGGATCCCAAGAAAAGGAATGTGTATGGGGAAAAGCCACACAGGATAAACATAAAATTGCAGAAAGAGGTAATCCTGTTGCAGAAGGAAACATTAGCCGCTGAAGGATTCAATTAGGAAAAGACACCAAAATGCAAATGTCTAAAATCCTAATGGAATAAATGAAGCGGAAAGATGGCAATCCTACAACTCTGTTCCAAGTAGCACAAAGGACAATATCTTCCTAGCCAGGAAAATTCACTTCAGGTGTCTTACCAGACATGAGGAATACACTAGTGCTTGACTCAGCAGCCTGCTAGATTTTTCCCTGTATCCTACTTGCAGAGTCTCTTTGCACATTTCAAAAAATACCTGAACTGACTAACACAGAGATCACCACATGCCACTGCCTTTTCACACATACCCTCCCCTGCCTGCAGCTCTCAGATTATCATCACTATCTTGTCCATGACAACAGGAAAATACTTCTCTGTAACACGCTTCACCTGTTCCCTTGCTCTGCTTGCTAGGCTTTCCCATTCTCTGCTGATCTCATCCAGTCATCACAACACTGTAAACCACTCACCTTCCCGTTTTACAGTGCCCTTCACATTCAATATTCTTTCTAGGACAATCTACCTGAAATGTAATTTTTTTTCAACTATGTGGGAAAGTTACAGCAGACAAATGATAAACTTGTAGGGACAAATTTATATTTAAAGTTTCATATAAAAATTCTCAGAGATGCATGGGTGCTTCCTTTGCTGCAAGGATAGAACTGATGTTGATCACTGCTTTAGAAATAAAATCACAAAACCCGGAAGTGAAACACTTCATAAAAATGAAAATCATTTGCTACAAACAAATGTAAAGAAGAATGCTCTTGCAACTGAACAGTAAAGTGGTTTTCAAACACTAAATAGTAAAACTCTAGCTACCCTTCCCAGCAGACATCCCACAATGCATAAACCAGATCTCACTCAGCCTCTGTCGTGGGCAATACCAAAAGAGCTCAAGGTACTTACTCTTCAGTTCTGATGGGTTCTAAGGCAGCTCATAAGGCTGTCATACAGGCCTGGCAGCAAAATTAAGTTGTTCTTATTCCAGGTTCAACAATGTTTTCCTGCCATAGGAATCCTTGAAATAAAATTCCCTATCCAAAATTGCACCCTCCTGTGGTTATCAGACAAAATAAACTGAGCACAGCTGACTGAAATTATTCTGATTCAATTATTTCATGAACACTTCAACCAACCACATTTATCAGCCTCCTAAACTCATAAATCATAGCAATCTCTGTTGGGAAATTCAAAATTGATGTGGCCCTGCCTGAATCAGAGAAGGCAGTAGGCATCTGACAGCCTTGAGGAGCAGCCTTGTGTGAGTTGATTGGAATTTCTAGCAGTATTAATCTTAATAACCTCAGGTAGCTTCCTCCCAGCAGCCAATGTCTTTCCACACAAGCGGTGACGGAGGGAGCACTGCAACAATTACCCCTCGTTCTCTCCAGGTGACTCTCTTTTCTGATGAATATGAACACGTCAGTCATAATCAGACTTCCTCCATACCCCTTCCCAGCTCTCAGTAATGACCAGTCCAAAGCCTGTCGATTTTAAATTGTGATTTGAGCCTTGAGGTATAGGACACAGAAACAGAAACCAGAATACCTCCTGATAAAGCAGCACGAAGACTTAAAAACAAAAGCAGCTTTTTCCTCTGCCTTAGAAGAAGTGCCTGTGAACTGCAATAGAAAAATGTACAGCTTTTATCCAAGTCATTCACACAATAGATTGAAGATATTCAAATTGTATTAACACTGAAAATAGATGATTAAAACATAGATCAGAAATATGCATCCATCTAGGAAACTGAATCCAAGTAACTGTCACTCACAACTGACAGCATGGTCAGAACAGTTGTCGAAGCTCTCTGGTGTTTGCTTTGCGACAGATTAAACAGCTTCCACTGTGACGAAGCTTTCATTTGTGCTTTCCTTAACAGACTTTCCAATATTAAGACATAGCAGATTTCTCCCATTTCACCCAGATTGACTTCTAAGGAAAAAAAAAGGCAACATCGAAGCATCTATGGCTCCATCCACCTACCAGCTGCTACTGGCAGACATGTACCCACTCAAGCCTAACTCTTTTGTAGTTGAAAATAAATGTGTTATACAGCAACTCTCATGACAATAAGGAAACATCCTTAAGAAGATGCTTTCCTGTTTGTGCTGGTATATCATTATCCTGAGTAACATAATCCTTTTTTTTGGAAGCAATTTTAGATAGGTAACTTCTGCTCAAAATGCTGATATGTATATACTGAGACATGGCTGGAAGTACTAAAATGAGTGCTTTACTCCACAAACTACATGCTGGAAAACAGATCATTCTTATTCACCATCTTTGAAAAGTCAAGTCCCAGGCATTCTCCCCACCTGCTATTTTCCAGCCAGAGACAAAATTGGTTCATTACTTGCTTTAACAGAAACTCTTTCCAATGATGAAAAACATTTGCAGTTTTTTTTCTTCAAGTGTGTTTGAAGACAAGTTCAACTTACCATTCTATATGATATTCCACCCATCCTCTTTGGAAAACAGCACGCTGTAAGGGAAATCATACAAACTGTTGGGCTATAATTCTGGCTATTCCATGTAATAAAATGGATAATCCACACTTTGCTGCATGAATGGGATTGTGTAAATTCTGATATTTGCTAGTATTTTGACTGATGTTTATAAAAAAAGCTCACGTAAAAACACACAAACAAAACATTCATAATTTGGCTAACATTTCCTTATCCAACTCCATGCACTGCTGTTCCACATAACTCCAAATATCAGTACCATTTCTGCTATTTGCCAGTCTGTCTTGTCTTCTGAATCCTTCACAAATTTTTAGAAACTGGCAGTGGCTCAGTGAATTTGTCTGCCAAGTCTATTGCCACCCCAGGATTCAGCTAACCTGGATTTACCAATTAGGATGTGGTATCTTTGGGTTTTGCAAGGTTTTCTACATTCTCCTCAATTCATTCTGTTTAGGAGCTTTTCCATAGCTCCTCATGCCAAAATCCTGAACTCTGGGCAGCATTGGAATAAATGGACAATTTGCTGAGAAGGTACATTACAGGTCTTCCCTGCTCAGCCCAGCTGCTTGGCAGCTGTTGCTCTAGCTCCAGGGCAACAGCAACCACTTGCCACACATATCCACACTGGGAGCTTGACTCCTGGATTTAGTAAGACTCATTCATCTCTTTCTCCCCAGAGCTATCTTCTGTGCTGGAGCACTAAAACCCCTTTACGAAGCTGGAGCTGCCACAGCACGAAAAGCTGTCGTGTCAAAACAAGTTTTCTCAAGAATAGCTCAGAATTCTGTAAGGTAAGTTAGTGTGGGCCTCAGATACTTTATTAATCACATCCGATATCTTGAGATGTTCTGACTACGACACAACCTTGAAAACAGGGGGATAAACAGTGTCTGTCATAAACAGATGCTTCTGCAGATTTAACTAGTGTGACTCAAGATTAACAGCCTACTCGAAATTTTCTTCCTGCCTCTCAGGTTACTGCTCCCTCAGGTTAATTACCCCATCTGACAACTGCACTGAAAGGGACAACAACCGCTCATGTGTGCAGTTGCAACCTGATATCTGCTAAAAATCCTAATCCCCTAAAACATACATGTTCGGACTAATAACTTATGGATCAACAACTAACCCATATGAACCATCTTCAATATCAGAACTAAAATGCTGCAACATAAAATGGCAATTCTCTAACACTTAAATCAGTTAACACGGAAAATTAACATGGCAGAAATTCAAGGACTTTTAATATAACAGCCAAAAGAAGCAAATAATGTTGGGGTTTTTTTACTCCTTACCCCTGTACCCTTTTCTTTACTTCACTTACTGCCAATTTCTTCCGTCTTTCCTATTTCTCTTTTCCGAGTGATCCAAATTTCCCTGATCCTTTTTCAATTCACTTTTCACTCTGTATTTGTCAGTCTTTCTTTTACTTTCTTGTCTCCTTTGTCATTTACTCCAGATCTCTGTGTGTCATTTTCTTCTCACTTCACTAGCTTCTCACTGACCAAAGTGGCAGGTGGAATGAGAAGCAGCAATGTGCAAATTGTTTTGGAGAGTATCCACAGCTTCGCACCTTGCAGCTCCCCTTTATGGCGAGGCCAGGCTTCGTTAAAAACTGATTTGCAGTTTTCTCTCGGTCACTTCACAGGCTTTCTGCAGCCTCAGAATGACACTTATACCTCAGGCACCACAACAAAACTTTATGCGCTTTCTTCATATCCTCTAGAAAAAAAAAAAAATACCCTGGACATCCTCTGTGAAGCCAAATGGAAGCTCTACAGCATTACGAACTCATGTCCAAATGCTGATCTTAATTATTGTTACCTACTTCTCACTGCTTCACAGCAATGTCAAAGACGTATCTACCCAGTAGTGTCTTACCACGCCAGACTACAGGCAGAAGATACTGTTGAAGTCCATCTTAAACTAGCTGCAGAATTTCAGTCTCAAACACTGCAAGAGGTACCAGGCTGAAAGATTAAGAAATTCCAAATGAAGACAAAAATACAGAACTAACGCTATCTGTTGTCTGTTGGAAAATAAAATGTTCTGAAAGCTTTATTCTTTACAAAGCACTGCTTTCAACTAATTTTAGTGTTGTACGTGATCCAGATCACATGGCTTCTTCTTTCCATTCAACTTTGTGAATCAAAAAGGTGTAAGGACAACTGGTCTAGAGCAAACATCAAGTCTATCCAAGCCATCCAATACATGTTCTTCATTCATTCTAATGTTGAGAAGCTATTCATTAACTTCATGGGCTTCAGTATAGGTCAAGCTAATTTTAGCACTAACACCACAGGCAAAGTTCAGGTCCATATTGAGAGGTGTTGTTTTTTGGCATTTGGTGGTGGGTTGGGTTTTTGGTTTTTTGTTAAGTTTTTTTTAATTTTAAATTAGTACCATTTTAGTTCAAGTAAAACAGATTGTTATTTAAAGCTTCTTATTAAATGGCCAAGACTCGTATTGACTTGGATCAGTTTCACTTAGATCATGCTCAAAACCTTTAAAAAATATTATCAATTCCCTTCTTCTTCAATAATTCACTTTCTGTGAAATAAAAATACCACATTTCAAGCATTTTTTTAATTCTACACCAGACACATATATTCAATTGGTGACAAAGAAAAGATTTTCAGCACCTGGAATAAAACAAATTTTTAGATGGCAAGACTGACAATGACATTTTTAAGGAATACTATAACTCACTTCTTCAAAATCAAGACCTATTAAAGCTTCTTATCTGGACACGGTCTGTAAAGAAAGAAAAGTAATTTAAGAGGTGTTTAAAAACACAACAATTTTGTGCTTACCAATGTTGATATGTGACTGTATAAACAGCATTCTCTGATATACTGAAACAACCCACAGCTGTGAGATAAATCAGACCGTGATTTCAACTTCCAAAGCAGAGATGGACTCCTTGCTGTACAGAAATCTGTTTGCCTTCACAGTCTTATTGCCAAGGAGTATTTTGCAACAAGATAGTTTCCAAAAACAACACTGGGATTCTGTAAGAAATTCATCTGAGATATGAGTGTTTTCTGAAATTCCCTAAAACACACCTTACAACAGAAGTAAACATACAGAGAGAAACATGCAGGAGCAATGTAAGAGACTATTGTTAACTTCTTTTTTCTACCTCTACTGGCAAATAGCCCATGTCCAGGGAGGTAATTAAAGACTGGACAAGCACACAGGGATTCTCTGCCAGTACTCTTTGTAGTGTCCAGCAATTGAAGGTTCAAAAAGATCTTCTAAGCCAGAGATGCTGCCTTTATATTTAGCAACCTTTAATGGATTCATCTTTCAAGTACTGGTTCAGTTACTTTCAAGTCATGTAAACTTCAACATTAATGAGAAATTTTTTTCTCTTTGTGCAGTTTTTTTGGGTTTTTTTTTGCAGGGAGAAGTGATTGTTAAAGAGGAGTGCCAGAGCTCACCTTCATGCCTGTGGAGACCACCTTATTTTGTATGCTTTGAGCCACCACATGCAGATTACATTCAATAACCTCTAGTTCTGGTATCAGGAGAGACACTGAACAATCACTCCTATTCATCCTCTCCCTCTGCCACTTGTGATTTTATGGACTTTTATCATTCCCTCTCAACCATCTGCCTTTCAGTCTATTCAGTTATCCTCATAGAGGTGTTGCATGCTATTCATCATTCCTGTCATTCTTCTCTAAAATCTTTCCCAGTTTTACTACATTGGGTTTGAGATGGAAGAACTCAGAACTACACACAGCATTCAAGATGCACATACATCACAGATGTATAAATATATGTATTATTTTGGGGGATTAATAATGTTTTATTTTCTTTACTTGCTAATAATTCCCAACATTTTAATTAAAATTTTAACCTCTATTAATCTGATGTTTTAGAAGATCTATAAAACCTCCAAGATCTTACTTCCAAGTAACAGCCATATATTGGTGGCCCACGGTATGTAAAATAACTGTTCTCCCATATTAGTTACTTCACATTTCCTGCACTGAATTTTATCCACCATTTTATCATCCAGCCACTCCATGAAGTAAGGCCTTTTCATAGTTCTTCAGTCATATTTACTACTCTGAACAGTCTCTGCAAACTTTGACATATTTCTATGCAGCCCTTTTTCCAAAAGGTCGTGTGAAACACATGCCCAGGCACAGATCCTTGTGGACTTCGTCAGTAATTTTTTTTTTTGCCAGGAAATGTAATTTCTTCCTGCTTCCTATTTCCTATCTTTTAATCAGTTATTTAACCATCTTAGAACCCTTTCTTCTATCCTACAGCAGCTTGCTTGCTCTAACAGCCTGGGATGAAACCTTGTCAAAAGCCTTTCCTTTCTGAAGGTCATTTCCATATTGCTGCCAGTGTTGTACATGTAGCTCAGATCCCACTTTACAGACACCTGAAAATGATTAAAAATTGACCCTTCCTGCTCTCTTGATTTTACTGTAATGCATTTTCATTCAAATCTGACCTGCTAGTCCCTTCCTTTCGAGTGTTCATCCCCTCTCATCTTCCCTATTGAGTGATATACACATTTAACAAAATTAAAACAAAAGAAAACATTTCTCGGTATTATTTGTTGGGAGAGCTTTTCAGCTCATATAAGCTTACAATATTAAAGGAAATAAAGCCACATAAAAATTAGTCTGAAATCTATCCTGCATTTATTACATGTTAAAAATCAAGTCAAATTCCACACAGGGTTATGCCATTTCCCTGTCACCTTCACACTGCAAGCCATATACATTGCTAGACAATAAAGTTTCAAGAGATCTTTATTGCTAATGTGAAGAAAATTTTTAAAGAATTCCCCTGCATACCAAAGGTGTACTGCAGAGGTATATGTTCTTTTTCCTGGGGTGGGTGGGGTGGAGAGGGTGGCACACAGGTGGGACAGACACGACACCCAACAAGGCTTTGTGTCTGAAGATTAAAAGCTCTGCATATAAAGCACCCCAACCAAGGATTTTGATATTCAGACAACTGAAACAATACAAATTTGGAAATGTAGTTTTTCTTACAGTATACAAATGAATAGCTCATGCCTAATTACATATTGAAACAATTCAAAATAGCACAAGTTTAAAATCTTAACACAGAAAATCAGATCATCAGAATTTCCAATGAAGCATTCATTCTGGAGCAAATAGGCAACATCATAACACAAATACAAACAATAATACAAATGATTTAATTGGATTACTTCACTCCTATGAATTCTTCCAAGTACGCTCTTTAAGAAAGCCAGAAATAGAATTCAAAAGTCATCTTTTCTGGCTGTTTTGGACTATACCAGTCAGTCATACTCTCGAAGCGTGATCTCACTGAAGCAGCTGTGTATACACAACAAATCACATTTGGACATGTTTCGATCCAGGAGTGGGTAAGGACAAACAGAGGTGAGCAGCAGGCTGTCCCTCAACACTAACACCAACAGTTGCCATAGCAACAGAAGGAATCACTGTAAGAGGCTGGTATCGATCTTTCCATCCCATGTTCATTGCCATTTTTTCAGAGTGGTCTTACACAATGGTACCACAACCAACACCATTGCACATACCCAGGTTCTGAAGTCAAAGGGAAGTAATGGTGGTGAAAAGGCAACAGGGAATAATTAGTGCTGCAGTTAGGCTGGGTACACAAAGAGCAAGCAGCAGAATTTCCATCTGAGTGCAAGCTATGCCAGGGGAGGGGGGCTGTCAGTATGTACAGGCGTGTTTCACTGTGCCTTCCATCTACATTTCAAATTTCCTGCGTGATCTCCTACAGTGCAGCATCTGCCTGTTCTCAGCATTTGTAACAAGACAGTGACCAATGTCTCGGTCACATATTGCAAAGAGTAGGATATAGCAAAGGATATTTTGTGCTTAGTTGCAAGCCTGCTACATCATGTCAGCATATTGCAGATTGGCACAGAGCCAGAAGGATCAAAAAGAAAGTCTAAGTAGACAAATATTAAAGAGATTTTTCAGGGTAACAAAGGCATAGCTCCAGAACCCCTCACAGCACAACTAAATCTATAAATATGGGATAACATATTACATGAGTATATCACAGATTTTGGTAAAGACAAACTTTGTTTCCAGTAACAAGACATAACTGAGAACTGCATTTAGTTCATAAATTACAGGATGGTATTTTGTTGATACTACCATAAGGCTTAAATGAAAAATATATTCTAAAAGGTTTCACTTTCACAAAAAACATTTCTTCTGAAGACATGCAAAAATGGAAGATTATTAGACTGTGTTAAGAAAGCCTTTTAAGACCATTCCTAACTGTATTTGTGGCCAGAACAGTTAACAGAATGTAGCCCTAGTTAAGAGCAGAAGCCTGCTTATATAAGAAATATAAAATATCATTCTTGTAAACAAGTAGATCACTTCTGCTACATGCACCCTACATTGTCCCAGTCCTGTAACAGCATAATAACATTTCTGTAATTCATTATATTTGCATGAAGCTGATGTAATAAAGCAATAGTAGGAAAAGTACCCAGTATCTCCAGAAACGTTATAGTTCACAAAGTGATTAACCTCTGAAGGCTACGTAGCACAGCCTTCAGAAAATGCACCATAGTTTCCCCAAGGCAAATACAAAAAACAAATTAGAAGTGTCTATATCAGTACAGACATTCTTAACAAAATTTTAACATCTATACTTAATAAAAATAGATCCTGAAAAAAACCCTAAACAATACCTACCGGTTGTGTACATCAAGATAACAACTCCATCATAATCCAAACAAATTATAACAGTATGTGATATTTAAGAGCTCTGGGAACCCTGTTAATAACAAGTCTCCCATCATAACTTAAAGAGGCAAATAGCCACGGGTCTGCTGAGGACCATTCAACTGCATATACGCTATCTTCATGTTCTTCATAGGTAGCTATTACACTGTCCTGAAGGGGCTCTTTAATCCTAAAATTGAAAAAAAAACAAAACAAAACAAACAAACAAACAAAAATAGTAAGGATTTGTGAATACACTCCATTTTAAAAGCAATATCAAGTGTCACTAACATCTAAATATGTAAAATCCCATTTAAAGTATAAGAATGCAGTAGTAGGTTCTAGGGAAATGTTTTATACCATATGTTTGCATGTACTTATGTTTTAGATAGCACACAAAAGTCAAGTCAATGCTAAAGACCCCATTTGCAGGGACAAAGTAGTTCTTACTCTCAACTTCAGTGAATTTCCAAGTCTCTCTCTCACTCTCTAAAGCAAGTTAAACTACACTGCATGATCTAAATGCACTTAAACACACCTTTTTACCAACATCTTTTTTCTCATCGTGCTCCACCCCTTCTTCTACCCCTTCACTGCTAAATGTATTCTTAAAATAATAGACACTCTTAGAGATGTGTAGATAGGTAAGAAGTTGCAGTCCCTAACATCAGTCTCTCCTGCGCTGCCATCCTGGACCCATTCCCTCGAGAGTAATGGAATGGGGATGGAGGCACCACTCTGAACACTTTGATTTTTATCTCCCATCGCTAGATTTATACCAGCACTGGATTATCATCCACTATTGTATAACTCACCCTCTCACTGCAAAACCCAAGCTCCTGGTCACCTACATCACCAAAGACAGACAGATTCCCTTTTGCATTGCAAATACTTACAAACAGATTCAGGCAACTCTCTGAAGTCCAAACCACCAAGAGTCATTGATTGTGCTCTGCTAGCTGAGCACAGCCCTTCTTCCCTCCATTCACAAAGCAAATCCCTCCTCTCAGAACACCACTACAGCACATTATTCTGTAGCTACAGGGTAGGTGACTTTTCAGAGGATGACCTTAGAGCTCCTTCACCCACAGAGAATCGTCTCTGACAGGAATCAGTCAGCCCTTCAGTAGCATCCCTCCACCTCCTAGGAACAGTCTTGTACTACAGCTGTAATACTCCTCACAGAAGCAAAGCCAAAGAGCCTCGTGAATGCCATTCAATCATTTAAACAGATGCTACAACTAGAGAAATGAGGTGTTGTTATTGCTGTCTTCGCCCTTTACTGCTGGTGTCTGAAAGCAGTTCTGCAATCACAAAGACTACATGGTAACAGTCAAATTGCTTGCAGGATATCCCTGCTCCACCTAGCCAGCAGAGCCAGCTGTGAATCTAACACTGCAATTAAAATTGAATTGGATTTAATGAAGAAACCAAAAGCAGTCTCATACTGCAGAATAGCTTCAGATATGTAGTTTCAAGAATTTTTATAATTTACTTGTGCTATGTTAAAGGTCAACTAACCAAAAAAAGGTCATAGCACAACCAACATGCACCCTCTGGTTAATTGCAAAGAGCAAGCTTGGTTTGAAATTCTCCTGAATACCTACTTTGATGCAAACCATCTAACAACAGAGAGCTAACAAACACACACAGACACTTCACAGCCTGCAATGTGTTTTTCTAAGTTCCTGTTAACTGACATGCCCTGTTAAGCGAAAGTTGGTCATGTCCCCAGACAGCAATGTGCTTCACGCAGTGCTCACCCACTTACCCACAACTCCATTATTCTGAAGGTTTCAGATGTCTCTCTGGCTAAGCAGGGGAGTAATGCACAGTGCACATGGCTGTCAGGGGACACGACCGACTTTCAGTTAACCAGGAGTCTCAGTTAACCAAGGGTTGGAAAAACAAGGACAAATAAGCTTCTAGATTATACTATTTTCTGTATGCTCAGAGCTGTTTCAGTGCTTCATTTAAATAACACAGTTCATCTAATTTAATTTAGAGAAGTCATAGGGGAATGAGTGTTCAGGAAAGAAGCCCATAGATGAACTTCTGTTTGGCATTTCCATTTATAACTATAGTTTTTAACTTTCTTTTGTTTATACACTGAATTTTTTCTTGGGTACAAAAGTATATTTTGTGCCTTCCCAGAAAAAGAAAGCATGTTATTCCATGTCATTCTTCAGGCCACATGAGTTCAGTTTTTGGTGTTGCTTTTTTGTTTTAAATAGTATAGATCTGTGATAATATTATATATAGACTACTTATAGAAGTGATCACTTGGTGATCACAACTTGTGTCTCAGGAACAATATAGAACATCCGAAAGAAACTGTCCATGAGCATCCTTTACAAACATGATGAATGAAAACAGATTAGTCTTTAAATTATGTAATGGCTAATGAACTCAGAAGGATTAGGCTAGTGAAATGAGCAGAATTCATTTAATGTATGTGAAAGATTGTTCTAAAAAAATTAAAAAAAAAACAAAACAAAAAAACCAAAAAGAGCAAAGTTTTTTGTGACCTTACCCAATGCTAAGATATTTCCAAGAAAACACCTCAGATTTCTCTACATTTTGGCTATATGTGTCCTTTTTTTGGTAATCCAAAAACAGGTTGAGGACACCATTTTTGAATCTATATGAATCTAGGGTACTTAGAATTGTTCCTTTTCTGAGTCCCACAATTATCTATTTACTCTCGATGAAATTTTACACATCTTTTACACATTTTTATTTATTAAAGAATCAGGTCAGACTATTCTAACTCCCCAGATTATACATATAATATGGTTAATGCAAGAAGTTAAAGACTTAAATAAATGTCAGAGTCATAACTGTTAAGGTAACAAATACCTTTTAAATATATATATATATATATATATAAACAGAGTCTACAAAAATACTATTTTAATCACAGCACATACTAGTGGAACACATAAAAATCAACTTGTAAGTATCTTATGATGCTTTTGTCTATTTAGATATTTTAATTATCCTTCTGTTGGTATCAGTTACCACAATTTTATTTCTCCTTAATATACAGTAGGCCATGTCATAGCACTGATGAGTGTACTTTTTGTAATACTCTATTCATAAAGTATCAATGTTTAAAAGAATATTGCTATACTTTAATGTGCATTATTCTTATCTCAGAAACTTTCCATTTTGTAGTTATCAACTCCTGATGAAAATGGTCAGGTTATTAGCTTTCTTAGGTTAAAGATGTAACACTGAACACAGAGGACTGGATACTAGGATAGTCAGGTATCTGTGGCAGATTTTGGAACAGGGAGGCGAGTTCAGGAACTGCAACTTCTTCCCAGTTTGAGAAGATCAGGAATAGGAAGAGTAGCTGTATAGAGCTGGATATGAAGTTAACTTTCTTCTGTGCTACTTTAATATGTATAATTCAGGTTGTCACCAAAACAGATATATCTGTTTTTACATAAAAGCCTCAGGCTATGGTTATAACAATAGCTATGTATATATAGCATGCCTGTATGTGTACAAAACAGCTATGTATAGCATGTATAGCTATGGTATAGCTAGTTCAGTGTACTACAGGTGTAGGTGCTTGGCCTATTGATCCCTTGATAGAACAGTCTGTGTAGACTGCATTTGATAAGCATACTTGGTAATCACTTCTTGTGCCTGTCAAGCTCAGTAAGCTATCTTCTTCCTTGCCCTACACCTTACTGCCCTTTAAAAAGCTTCTCTAGTTTCTTGTTTTCCCATACTATTTTAAAGATTTTATTCTGACCAGACTAAAATTCCTTTTCTTTTCTTACATATATTCTTCTATTGCACCAACTGACAGGGCATTACACTCTTTTGCCACTAAGAATTCACAGTATGAAATGTGCAATCTCTACCTACATCATGCATAAATTTTAGACCTGTGCCCACAGAGAGCTGAAACTGGACTGTGTTCTCTTTGTAATCTTATTCAAATAGCACGACCCTGACCAGCTTCTATGAAAAGATATTTTACCAGATAACTTTGAGGTTAATTGTGCTACAGATTTGAGAAAGAAGCCTGTTCGGCCTTGGATAATTATTTTCATGTAGAGAGCTGTTATTTCCAATTACTTCTCATGCTAACAACCACTTAAGTTTGCAGTGCTTGCAATTCTGTTTTGTCACCACAATATTCAATAAAATATGGTTTTGAGTCAGCAAAAATCATTAATTCCTTATCACCATCAAAATTAAATCCTCTTTAATCTAAAAATCACTATGAAATAGAAGTGAATCAATAGAGCAGCAACAGGTGCTGCAGCATCCAAAAATGAATCCTGAAGAGCATGGCACTGGATTCCAGAATAAACCATGTGGACGGCCTTTCCCTTTAACTTCAGGAGAAAATTGTTTCTGGTAAGATTAGACAACACACTACTTGCTTCTTCATTCTCTTAAGAAAAACTGAATTCAAGTATGTTTATACTTGAACACAATTTTTGTA
Source organism: Lepidothrix coronata (assembly GCF_001604755.1). Lineage (NCBI taxonomy): Eukaryota > Metazoa > Chordata > Aves > Passeriformes > Pipridae > Lepidothrix > Lepidothrix coronata. The sequence goes on along the minus strand of NW_016690522.1, from coordinate 352,367 downwards.
GATAATAATTGGCCATTCATACTATTCCAAGGATTATCATTTTTTTAACTCAAAAAAGAGCTTTCTGAACTGCTTCTACAGGAAACAGTGTATTTTCTTTAAAAACAGGAAAAGTGTATTTTTATATAACAGGTTTCACAGATGTCCTAATATGAAAAATAAATTAAGGAAGGTATACCTACTCATGAGGGTTAAAGAAAGAAATAGTACAGAAAAACTACGAGCTTTTAAAGCAAAACAGTCCAGAAACTGAAAAGTGCTGCTGCACTAAATTTGGCCCAGGTTCTTACACATCCAATGAAGTAAGGTCCTGAATCCTAGCATTCCCCAAAACAGAAACTATTTAAGCTGTTTTAATTAATTGACTCTCTTGGTTGATTCCATAGCATAATCCTATGACTTCTAGATTTCTCCAAGACATAAATGCCACAAGCAAAATGGCATAAAAATTAACACTATTGACAGCTGTGTGAAAATATCCTGAAAGCCTGCCTCAGCATGTTTGGCAAATCCTATTCAAAATATCAACGCTGACAAATATCTCTCCTGAAGTCACAGATGCATATACAAAGGTGTTATGTTAGATCACACAGTTCATATGTATTATCATGAAACCACATAACTTATTATTCAAAAAGCTCCAAACTACATTTCTATCACAAAAAGTAGAAACCACCAGCTCCTTTAAATGGAACTTGACCAAAGTCTCTTTCAATGGAGAGGCCAGCCACCATTTTTTCTCTGGTCCATTCTGACGGCTGAAGATGATTCTAATTTTAATTAAGAATAATTCTAATTCTAATTAAGATTTTAATGAGAAATCTCATTAAAACCTTTACAATCTCAAGTGAGATACTCTGTACTGGAAGGACTAATCCTTTACATCTTTCAGCTTTAGATATATAATGGTGAGAAGAGCTTGTGTTAGATCTTGTTCTGTTCGTATCAAAGGACATTGTGCTTAACATCTATGGCTAAAAAGATGGAAACATAAGCCTTCAGGAAAAACTTTAAAACTGCATTTCCTAACATGAAATTTCTGGTACAATCTTCAAAAGATAACAAAGACAAGGATCATCTTAGAACATATTGTCAAAAAATGTAGCATAAGAGAGAAGGCAGCATACTGACCTTAGTAATCAGTTCTGCTAGTGAAACAGCAGACATCTTAAGCTCCTAAACCCCAAAGAAAGCTAAGGCAGCTGGTAGCTCCTACTGCTGAATTAAAGTTTAAGGATGGCTTCCTTGCTGGGACTGATGTATAAGCTCAAAATGTTATTGACCATATAAATCTTTTCATTGTTGTGGATACAGAATAGGCTTTTTCAATTAAAGAGCAAGTCCTCCATTATCAGTTGAGCCTTGTCACAAAGTTCTGGCCACAGAAGTCATGAAGTATGAAAACACTGTTGTAGATGCAGCATGTACCTTACTGCTGGTGCTCCTAAGACAGCAAATAGTCTTCTCATGCTGCACATTTCCAGTATGCCAAACAGAAACCTAAATAGTTCAAAATTCAAACCTAGAAGGCAAATAAATATGTTGCAATAACAGAAGAAAAGGAATGCTGACTGGTGAGTAAAGATGGCCACACTAAACTGCAAGAACTTAGTAGCTTTTTTTATTGTAGAATTAAAATGACTATCAGACTAGTTTAATACAACAATATATAGACTTACTTACTAACATCAGGAGTTTGGATGACCACAGACTGAAGAAAGGATATAAGACAGTCACCATCTCCCTTTAGGGGAAGACAGTTCCCAGAGCTCTGCAAGTGTCTTACAGGCACTGACAGACATCTTCAGGAGATTTAGAATTCAGGCAAGTTCAGTGTTGCAGGGAGAAAGCAACAGCAGAGTGCAAAACGATTAAAGAAAGAGGTCAAGGAGAAGCCTGACTTAACCAACTGCATTCACAGATGTGGAACGATCCCGTTTTAAATGTTTTGTTCCAATGCAGGCATTGAAAAGCCCTCCCTGTGTTCTTATCCAGGCATATTAGCTTTGCTTGGGGAATGAAACCTAAATGCATCCCAAGTACTCACACTCATCTGTTCTATTTTCATTTATTTTGTACACTTTTTTCTATCTCTGGATCAAGGTGCTAGAAATTAAGCTAGTACAGCATTTCATTCCCCATTTTTCAGCTGAATTTTTTCCCCCATATTTGAACTGTGCATTAAATAATCCAGGGTGGGGACTTGACCAGCACGCAGCACAGCTGTCCTCTGGCCACATGCCTATAGCTCTTCTCTGTGGACAGCTTGATCCTCATTTTCGACTACCTACTTTCAACAGAGGCTTTGGGCTTCCCAAACAGAAAGCACTGAAGCCTTTCCTTATTCAGTGCAAGAAAACAAACACAGTTGGCATGTTCCTTCTAGACACATTTGCACAGCTAACATGTTTTGGAGCAAACAAAAACACAGTTAGTGAGAACAGATAAACTCAAGAATATGGCTGATGACAAAAGAAAATCCTACATGGAAGAATCAAAGTCTCCAAAGATGATTCAGAAAGCACCAAATGTCCCTGAATGGCAAACAGTCAGGAGCTATGAGGATACACAGGGGAAGCACATCTCCTTTTCCTGTTTTTAAAATCTGCCCTCCTGCCTACTATGAGAGACATGATAAACAGGCTAGGGAGACCTTTGATATGATAGAGGGAGACTGCCTGCGCTTACATTTCTGTGATTGATAAGAGGAACAGCAGCAGCAGTTAAAAAGTAGAGAGAAGGCAGCAAACTTGTTGCTCTGATTTGAATCAGCAGTTAAGAGAAACTGAAGGTAACTTGATTGCAACAAGAGACAGATGTTCATGCAATAGTCCTAGTTATATTGCTTATGAAAGCATGTTCTGGTCTCCAAGACAGGAGCATAAAAAGTCCCAAGATGTCAACACATACACAGACAAACTGAAAGGAGAACCCACTAACAACAAATCCTTAGGAAGAACAGAATACAGCAACTTTTAGTTTGTCTACTCATTATGCAGTGAACTTGAATTCTTTTCCTTAGAAAAAAGTTATCTCCAAATAATTATTTCTCAGCTGTGAACTTTAAAATGTAGGCAGTTACTGCAGCAAATCTGGCAAGAATAAATGAGTGGGTAGACTCATGCATAGTTCTACATGGTTGAACCAGGAAGGGTTAAACTGACAAACTACTTGCTTTTGTCTCCAGGCAAAAATACAATAAAAATTAGGAAATTTACTCTCGAATATATTTTAAATTAACCTGAGTTTTAAAGATCTCAGGAAGGAGTCTTAACTGTGTGGAACAGTATTACAATTCAATGTTTTTAAAATTTTTAAATTTTTAAAAAACAACAAACCCTTGAAGATACAACTGGCACATATTCTTCATTTTTATATTTAATACAAGGAGTATTTTTACAAGTTATTGTATTCAGGACATGAAAAATAGGTAGTCCATGAGGAAAAAGCCTTTTCCCTTCTTTCCACTTGATATTTCAACCCTCTTTTGAGAGAGATTTGGTCACTCAGTCTGAAGGTGACTGGCTAGAGACACTAGTTGTACAGACACATGCTCTTTCTGGTGTATTTCAAGACACACCTGAAAAAGACATTCTCTTTTTCAACATTTGTGTGCTGTTTAATAGCAAATCAGATGTGCTCCAAAAGAGGATAAAAATCAACCCCATTTTTTTCATTAGACTGGTAACATTTCCTAAAGGTTACAACACATACATAGAAAACACAAAAGCATATTTTCAAATTCTCACTTAACCCAGATTATTCTATGTGCTTGACTTGATCCAGAGCTCCCTTAAAGTGAATCTTTTCACCAATCCAGTGGACTTTAGAACTGGTCCTCAGCATCACCAATCCCTGTGAACACCACAACCCCCATTGAACACAGAGTGACTGTGCCAATCAGATTTAAAGAGTGTGTTCCACCCAAGACTCTGAGTAAAGAATGAAGTGGGAATTAAAACTACTTACCTGAAAGGCCTGTATACAAAAAACCTAGTCAGCAAAAAAATAGCATGTAAAACATTATAATGAAAAGACAAATTCTAAGCATCTGCATAAAACTCAGGAAACTTCATACTTCTCTTCTTGATGCTGGTCCTCTTGGTCACTGAGTTCATCATCATCTACCATGTGCCCAAATGGTTCAGAAGAAATTGATACCATATTAGACAGGATAACTCTGCTATCACTGCTTCCTGTAAGGATCAGCTGATCGTGAGAATGATTGTATCTGACATTCCAGACCCTAAAAAAAGTTAAAGCAGAAAGAACAAGATTCTTGGTAGGTAGTGCATCAATGTTAAACATTTTCTTTTAAGAGTGGCACTAAAATTGACCTTTTAAACATTGTAAGTATACATAGAAGTAACAAGCCTCATTTCAAAGACTGTTTTTTGCCATCTTCATTTGGCTTTTAAGCTTTCATATAATCTGTTTTTTATGAGGTACGTTTAAAATTCAACAAATAAGTTAAAAAAACCCCCACAAAATAACAAAACATACCATTCAGTGATATCATTCCTTGCGGGTACATGCCAATTCATTGTTGAATAAGTCAGATAAATATTTAAGTTCTATATATAAAAATTTCCCCAAAGCAAAATATGGATTAGAATTAGCCTGTTAAACAAAAATCTCACAACATTCTTACAGTGAAGTTTAAAATAGATCCTCAAAAATAGGATTATATTTCTCTTCAAATTTTACATATCAAGTTAACACAAATGTCTTAAGTTTCTTGTTTTATTCTTTTTCTTTGAATATTTTGGAAAAAAAAAGTATAAATTCTGCTTCTGTTAATTCACATCTTCATTCCCCTCAAAGAAGCTTCAGGGTCCAGATTTATTTTTCAATAATTACTCCAACCCAAATTTTATAAAATATTAACTGTTCATCTTTTCTTAACCACTGAAGAGTGCACATGTCAGACAACAGTCTCTCCTTACTCCAGCCACAGGCCAGAGCAGCAGATACAGATTCTAAAGGTTCTCTCAGAGAATAAAATTACTCACTTGCATATTCTGACTTAAGGACTTTGAAGAGCATGAAAAAAACGGGGCTGAATTACCAAATGTTTTAACCATTCGACAACAGAACGATGGATGACAGCTGCTCTACTGCACGTCAGGTGCATCAGATCAGCCTCCATTTGGGAAGGCACACCTGTGTCCCAGCTGCCCCTATCAGCCAAGGTCTGTGCTGTGCTTCTCAAAGGTGTATCCCAAATCCCAACAATGTTAACAACACTTTCTTGCCAATTAGACTAACATTTTCTTAACTCACAATTACGCAAGGAACACTAACATGTTGAAACTTTTCCTCTATGCAAAAAAATGATTATTCACAATAGCACAAACATAGTTAGTTTGCATTGTTCCTAAATGGTAAAATAATTAGCTGAATAAATTACATAAGCCATCCACCCACAAAACAGCATGCAGATAATTTGTTCTACCAGTGGGAATGCTCCTCTAGTGTCTTCACTGGTTCAGTGACATTCCTTGTGTCCCAGAATTTCACCTTGCAGTCATCTCCACAGCTAGCCAGGTAGTACTGTTTATTGGGATTAAAGTCCAGGTCTCGTACCAGCTGTCCATGTGCATTTTCTATGCAATATATCTGTCTGTAAAACACATTAAAAAAATTAAATGGTCTATAAAAAGCTAACTGCACTCCACTGACAGGAATCTGTTTCCCTGGAAACTTGCATAATCCCCTTAACATCCATAGACCTAGAGTTCCCACTGCTAGTGCACAGTTTGGGGAAATCCCAGCTGTTAACAACAGTGACTTGTATAGATTTCTCAGCTTCCTTTGAAGCTCTGCTCTTTCCATGTTTGCATTAGGATCATCTGGAGTTAAAAGGAAACAGTAGTTCCAGATGATTCTAGCACAGCTGTGTAACAACTGCTATAAAATGTCTGCTACTAAACCACAATATTTTCAGATAAGAGCTTCCCCACTCCTAAGTAGTTACACTAATTCTCTATCTATGACATCTACTCCTCCCTATATGAAAAGCAGAGATGCAAGGGATGCAAGAGATATGCACAACAGCTTTTTATTACTGCTCTGTAGTGAACTTACCTTCCTGACCTGTGGCACTTATCACTAATTTACCTGTGGCCCTTATCACTAATTTACCTGTGGCCCTTAAACTACTCAGCCATGTGCATACTCATCCATCTGGACCACTTGAGAAAACATTTGTAGCACTGCTAACAACCCAGAATCTCTACTCAAGCATCATGTTCCATTAGATTGTTTCCCTATCTCGCCTCTTCAACTTGGTTGGTTTTTTGTTTTATTTTTTTTTTCCACAATTGCATTATCAGTTTTCTCAAAGCCACCATCTACCATCTAAAGTTCTGCTTAGACTTGACAGTCTCCTACAATTTTCCCTAGAACTTGTCAACACTTTGTGAGCTTCTTCCTTTCTTTAAAAGAAAATGTTTCTCTTCAGAAAACACACTGACTAAAATTTCATATTTCTTGTGAAAATTTCATATTCTTATTGTCTTCTGTCAAGATGAAACAGTCTCTTGTTGTTAATACCTACAAAGCAAAATAGCTCCATAAGGAGAGATTCGAAGTATACCAGGCTTCTACTAAGCCCTATCATGACATCTACGGCAGTCACGAGTGAAGTTGCCTCAATATCCATCATGAACGCTCTTCTCTGAGTTTGAGAGGTTAAGGATATCCTTCAGGTATGCCTTTCTACCAAGTATTCTGGGAATCAAATTCAAACTTCCTCTTAATTTCTTAAAATATGTCTATGGGAAAAAATCTGAGTCTCAAGCATGCTTGTAGCAGTAAAACACTTCTTTATTGCACCTTTCTTTTTTTTTTTTTCTTACATTGCTCATAGCGTGTAAGGGCTTAGAAAGAAATATCAAAGTCCACTGTGTATTCAGCACTGCTCACCATGAAAGCCTTTGTTCAAACTTAACTGTTATTCTGACCACTTAATCCCTTTCTTTCCCAAATATGAATATTCTTTTCTTCACCCTATCATCCTACCTACAGCAATAATACATGCACTGAATTTCCCACTTATAGATCCTAAGATTAATGCCAGACCACATATACATTTTCTCCAGCTATTGACTCCACCTTCTCATATTATTCTTTGTCCATATTTCTTAGAATTTATTCTTGGAGTTTGAATTTTCCTCAAAATTCTCTCTCTAAATTGATTCAGCCTAGTGTCTGTCTCCCCTGCTTCACAAGCTCTTCTCTGAATAAGACTGCTTCTTAGTCTAGTCTAGGAGTCTTCTTAACAATCTTTCTTTCCTCTCCTTCTTTGATATCTCCAAAATTATGTACTCCACCTATCTCACCACTATCATAACCACACTCTGCAGAATTAACTACTCTGGCTCTTCTCTTTGCTGGTATAGCAGTTTTCTGCCCTTGATTCCTCCCTCCCCCCTCATTTTTTGCATCTTCTTATACTGCCACAGTTTATACTGCCCTGACTTTAAGCTCCTACTTCTAGCCTAACTAATCATTATCAAATATTCACGTAATTATAGACATATTACAGCGTAATCACAGATGAGACTTATTCTTGCACATATTTTTCAAGTATACTGTGAACAGCTCTTTGGCATTGCCTAGTATTTAAACTGGTTTAAGGACTATCTAACCTGAGCTTCACTTAAAGTAATCAGAATTGTAGGGTTTGTTTGTGTTAACCAAGCTACACCTTTCATTGAGGATCTTATTAATATCTGGACTATCAGCCTTCATAGAAGTTACCCAGAGAACTCATTTAATGCAACATAGAGATGCTTTTTCTAATGAGATAGAGCATGAAGCAGACCTCACAATATTTAACATTTTCTCTTTGAAACACAGGCTTTAATCTTAATAAAACCCTTCTCCTTCGACCTCTCCTTCCGCTTTTGTACACTTCATTTAAAAGAGTCCTTATAAACCAAAATATCCACATAAAGTTAGATTTTTATGTATCATTTCATAAGGCAAAGACCAGGACTTTCAAACTTGATGACAAACATACAGGAAGTACCTTTTAATTATTGTATTTGTATTTTTACCTTTCCTTGCCTTAATTAAATAAACCTTTTTGGTAAAAACATACAAAGCTGGCAAACACAGGGATTTATTGCTACACCTCTGAGTTGGCAGGAACCACAGAACTAAATTTAAAGTCATCCCCCTTTACGGCAACAAAAGTTATTACAAGACATCAGTCTTCTCGGTTTAGTGATAAATTACTATGTGCTAAAGGGATAAAGTGTATTTTAAAAAAGCTTGCACAGGCTTTAGTAGTCATGGCAACAGATGTGCACAACATCACTCCTTTGCTTATCAAAATCATAACTGAGCAGGGCAGAAAACACCTTATTAGGTATATTCAAAGCTTTTATTTGGTTATGATTTTGATAGATTCAGTGGTTTCTTAAACTAGCATCCTACAATCTTTAGTACAGAACTCCATTTGTTAAAATCAAAATAGTAAAGAGTGAACTTAACCTGTGAATTGCCTTCAAAGATTAAAATCACCTTTAAATAGTATGCTATGAAGAAAGTTCATCACATGGTCAGGATTGTTGTTAAATCATTTTCAGGTTGAGTTACAGAACAGCTTCATTAAGGCATTCCCTATGTATTAAACAAATCATCTTGAGATTGATACATAGTTCAATAAAACTCAGTGTATAAGTTAGAATTGAAGCTGAGGGGGAAAACCAGAGAAAGCCCTTTATTAAATCATAAATATATCAGCTACCCAAGCACAACTACTCCTTTTATAAATTAGAGGTTTGCCACATTCATTATCTAAAAAAAATAAAATGTTAGGAGGAATGAAAAAAAAAAAATCTATCTCCAAAGGAGAATGTCTTCTCTAGAGAACACGAGTGCAATTTCTCATTACCTCATGCTTCGCGTATCCCATCCTCGGACAGTGGTATCGTTGGCTGTTGCAATCTGTGTACAATTGTGGTGTGGACTCCATCTTCCAGAAGTAAATTTTAATTGTCCTTTCCCTTCCAAGGCTGCAGAACTAGAGAGCTAAAACAATGAAACAAAGCTGGAAATGTTTCCAAATGTAACATTACAATGAAATTAGTTCCTCTGAAGACAAAAACTGCTCAATAGCCTATTGCTCCAAGTGCAGACTACCATCTCCTAGGATAAAAAAGTAAAAAGAGAAAAAAATTAAAAGCTAGAGCTAATATTCTCTCTCAGAGTAATTTTTTCAAAGGCTTATGCACTGTAATGTCTTCAGAAATATTAGAAGTACTGTACTACTGTATATATTTAAAAAAACAGCTTTAGATCATTTGTTGAAACAGTAGATAGACAATATGGGCACACTGCAGAAATTTGTAGCTGCCTCACACACACACACACGCATTTAGCTTTGTTAACAGTCTTACAAGACTTTTTCAATGTCAAAATGCCAAATTTTATCTGTAGGAACAGAATTATGGTGTCAAAGACCCTTGGATAAATGTATAGCAGCTTTTAAAAATTTAAAAAAATAAAAAATAAGAAATATCAAGGCCCAGGTGCCCGCCTCCATTGAAATAACAGTAGATACTGGATCACAAATCTGCTATCTGTGATAATTAAAGGTTTCAGTTCCAAAACCAGGCTTACATCTCATTGAGCAGGCAGCTCTGCATCTCCACAGTTAATGAAAAGAAGGTCCAAAGTAATGAACTTTCTCTTTGAAGTTGTACAGCAAGTTATCCCCCAATTCCATGTGCACATGAGGGGAAATGAAGCTGCAGACACTGCAAATTACTTTTACTTCTAATCACTTTCTGAAACTGTTTAATATCTACAAGGGTGGAAGAAAACCAAAGTACTTGCACTTAATCAGATATTAAATTTATACAAATTTTGAGCAGTTAGGGAGATAGCATGACTTTGGTCACCTTTCACACAACTTCCATATTTCAAAGCATTTCACTATGAGGTATTTCATGAAAGCTGTGCTGGATCTTGTTGGATCCTAATACAACACAAATATTCTATTAAATACTAGATTTCTCAGCAGAAATATTACACTTTGATGGATGAAAAAGACTAAAACATACAAAGTGCTTAAATAAACTTTAACTGACATCAACAGAAAACTATGCTGTCAGTATAAGACTGCTTAAACCTATTTGTATATTGTGCCAATGTCCATTTATGTATTTTGTTAACTTTTTACTACTACAGCTCCACCAAGAATATCATATCTCTTTAGCATTATCACTAGAAATTACAACTCTTCTATCATTGAAGTCTACCTAATGCTACCTAAAATGTGTTGCCCTCCAAAAATTTTTCTGCCTTTTTTTTTTTTTAAATTCATTGAGTTCAGTTCCTCCCATTGCAGGCACCATGCCACATAGTCCTTTCATAACTGTTCTTGGCTCCTGAACCATCTTAGAACTATTTGCCTTTTCAAATAGCCTTATCATACTGGCAGTTCAGGGCTACTCTCACAATACCTAAGTAACAGAATCCAGTTATTTTTAAGTGCTAAGTTTCTATGTCACAGCAAGAAAATATTTTTATTCCTTAAACAGAAGTTTTCTGCTTTATACTAGAAAAATTAAACTAAACATCAAGTTCATTCCCTGAAATATACTGTTATTCCTATATACTGATGATTCATCCCATGTTCTGTCAGCAAGAATTTTCATTATTTCACTCCTACTTCTATTCCATCATTAAGGAGACCATTAAATAAAATTGATTCCAACTCTTTAAGAGCTAGTTTCTATCCTCTTTCTGATCCAGTAATTTTCCTTTTATTTTTCTTCTGACAGTTTTTTGCCCTCCTATAATTAATCTATGTTTATGCTAGTTGCAGTAATTATGGGGCACTCTAAAAAAATTCTCCACTGAACTCCACAAGGTATTTCCTTACCATGAGAAACAGCAGCAATCTTGCCAAGAAAGCATCTCATGCTTATTCCTAACATCCTCCTATATTTGGATACATCACTTTTATCCAGATAGCCTGTGAAATCCTCCCCACAATATATTCTGCCTTGCCTGGAATGCCACTGCCAGATACTATCTGTTGTTCTGAATGAAGACCACCTCTATCTTAATGCTGCTAAAGAATCCAGAAGAGACAAGAAATCCAGAAGGAATCTAACTAGTAACTTAGATTAAAATCACCAAAACCACACCTCTATTCATCCCTTCATGAAAACATATGAAAACCAGAAAAATATCTAGATTTTAAGATCTCCATTTCATTTTGTTGCACTTATCTGCCATGCCAAACATATTGCATTTTCCCAAGGAAGAGTTCTAGTGATTTGGCAACATCTGACCTTAAGTGTATACACAGAAATATTAACTGTCATCTTCTCAGCAGACTCAACCCACACCTTGTGGATTGGTTGGGTTTCTCTTGGGTCCAGCTAATGATTATAAATGGCAAAGAGTGGCTAATTTAATTGCAAAAGGTAATGATGCAGCGAGTATAAGATTAGTTTCACCTCAGAAGGTAACATCCTCAAAACAAAAATAAAGGGAGTGATCAAAAGGAAAGGAGAAGCTTGTTTTATTGCAAATACAGGCAAATATTCCTGTACTAAATACTGTAATGAGGAAACATGTTAGCAAAAAAACATTGAAAGGAAATAAAAACCCAACCAAAACAAAAGCAGAAAACACCCCAAACAAATCCAGCAAACTGTATAGTAAGTTATGATAAGAAAACGTTTTTTATAGCAAACTGACCAAATAATTCAGAGAACAAACATACCAATGATTCTATTACAAAGAAGCTGTGAACATATTGGGAACCCTAGAATTCTAATTCTAATGAAACAATGTGATTTGTAAACCACAGGCAGATACAAAAGATACATCAAATAAGACTCAGAAGGTTTGATCAGTGCAGACAAGTAGAAATTTTGGCCTATGCAAAATTTTCAAGACATATTTTCAGTTTTTCACCTGTTATACCTGAATTTTAAACAAACTTGTTCATAAACATGAAAAGTCCATAAAGAGTAGCATTTGGTTTACCACTTACCATTAAAATGAATATTGCCTATAATATATATCTATCCAAAAAGGAAGCAACTGAAATGTTATTAAAACAGAAAGACCAGTTCTGCAGCAATGTAATGAGTACCTCCTTATCTCTACTATCTGATACAGATACAGTGGACCAGATCTTACTTTTAGTTAACAACAATGATGTTAATCAACTTGAGCACCATCATGTTTTTTACAAAATAGGAAAAAAAATCCAACACGTGGACATTTTTATTATCTTAATCCTAGGCTCTTGATTTATTTAGTTCTAATAATATATATACACACACAAAGGTACATTGTTATTTCACTTATAAGTCTATAGCAACACGTATACTTTGTAAAGACACTCTCCCCTCAACAGTCCCTACAGAATACATGTTTACTAGTGTTGGGGAAAACATTAAGTGGAGGTAGCTTGGTGTGCAGCTGCAGTGCCAGCTGTACATTGAGCTCTGGGTGGCAGGAAATTATGGGAGCTCGAGGCAGGAGGCTGGGAACAGGCACTGACCCTTTGCACAACAAAGGGCAGATGGACCCGTGTTGCCCGCCATGTGACTGGACACTCACAGACACAGCAGGAGCTCCCAGACTTCCGAGGCATAGACTGTCAGGGTAAAAAAGCCCAGAGTTTCCTTTGTTGGGGTCCCTCCTTGGCACCAGCTCCAGCTGTTATTTTGTTGTTGCACCCTGATTAAGTTACTAAAGGGAACCAGAGGTCTGAGCCTCTGCTCTGGGAAACCTGGGGTTGATCGGGTAGGGAAACCTCTTCCGACTGTGTGACTGTGGGATGTGTGGGGAGTCAAGCAGGGACCCGTCAGCTCAGTGGAGCTGCCCACTAGGGAGGGGGCTTCGGTCCCAGCAGGGAAAGTCTCTGGCAGTGGGACTGTGACTGTGGGGATGACTCCTGGACAGTCAGACAAGGAAGTTTCCTCAATATGAGCTACTTAGTCACTGTCTGCTTGAACCAAACAGTATGATAGGTGATGAGATATCAGGTGGCTAAGAGTTGCCAAAAATGGACAACTTTTTATCTTAATGAACAATAAGCGCAATGTTTCTTGTCATTTACATAATCTGTCTGTGTATCTTAATATAAAGCAAATGTGTTTTTTCTAATTTGTTTTAACATGCCTCTTTTTTAAATGTAGCACGACTTGATTTTTTTTGCTGTAGGTATTCTGTATCAGTTTTCTAGGCCCAAAAAAGCTCTTTTTACTAATACTTAATACTTCAAGAAGTCTTTTTATATTCTGATCAAAAAGCATTAAAATACAAATCACATGTTTTTCAGAGTTGTGATATATTATGCATTCAACAATCCCTTATAAACAGGATACTCACAGAAAGAAATCACTATTTCACCAACAGTTCATTGGTTACAAACACTTCTTGTGCACGGTGATAACCAAAAGGAAAATACATCTACTGCTTACCCCTACCAATGTTATCTGTTTTCTAACCAACCTGTTCTCACAGATTTCTCTCACAGTCTAAATACTATAGCAGCTAAGTATGGGGTAGAGTGTTAATTTTTGGTGGAGGGTTTTAATTATTTTTTCTTTTAAAGAGAAAGCCATCTCTGTAACGAAACCTGGCTTATTTTTCTTCATTGTTCCCTGTAACTATCAGTCCTACATAATTTTTTTCAAATATAAAATGCTACATGGCTACAGAATAACAGTTACTGTTTTTCAGGCTTATATGGATTTTAATGGAGAGTTAATCTCTTAGGAAGGACGTGATCTTCAAAGATTTCAGAAATATACTGCAGTTATTCTAGATACTGGACTTCAGCTTGTCTTCATGTGAATTACTAGAAAGTCTATAGCAAGCATTTTAAAGAGATGCCCAATGCTTTCCTCAGTCTTGTTCAGCTGGACTCCACTTAGGAACCCACAGACATGTTTGAGACAAATTTGCTGCAGAGAAAAATTCAACAGAATTGCAACAGTCCCAGTCATACTTGGCTTAAGATTTTGAGGTGTGGAGATATGTCTGAGAGTCAAGTTTCCATGGACTTCACTTTAAAAGCATTAGATACTGACTCAGTATTGAAGCAAATATCATCTAAGAGCAACTCAAAATTGCTGGAGCAGAAGACTGATTATGGTAAACAGTTATTTTCAGGTAAAAAATTTTAATAACAAATAATTCTCATTTACAGTGCACTCTCATGAGATACCAGATTATTTTAGATAGAAATACAGAGAATCAGTCAAATTCTATATCAAGTCTCCTGAGAGCCTGCTGTAAAATCTAAATAACATTCTTAACTTCTGCAAACAAAAGTTGTTAACAAACATTTCAAAATGCTCCTATGTCAACATGTTGGCCAAGGGTTGATATCTACTTTCATAGTCTTAGCTTTCATGACTAGAAGCAGGGGGTTTTTTTATTCAGAATTTCACATTTGGTTTTACTTGTTTCCTTTTATCAAATGTAAGCATATAACAAATGTCACAGGTTTAGTCCCCTTAGTTCCTTTATCACTTACTTTGCCTTCTGGAGTCCTTTTGTGCCAACAATATTTGATGCAGTACAGGTATATTTTAAAACTAACAATAAAAAAATATTCTACATAAGGAACACTACTTGAAATATTGAAAGGATCAGCAAGCTGAATATTTCTTTGAGGACAGAAATATTGATTCCAAAAATCATGTTGAAATTACATAATTTGTTGAAGAGTCTACTCCTCTCCAAAATTATGCAGAGCAGAATGCTAGCAATGGAAGGGAAAAGAATATGGAAATCATAGTTATATGCACAAATATTTGTGTGATGGAATGAGGAGTTAGCTTTGAGAAAAGGAATAGTATAAGGAAGAGACAAAATACCAAATTCTAGTAAATAAATCCCAAGCAAAATATAATGAGGAATTAAAAAGGAATTTGGCATTCATTACAAGATTCCCACACAGAGAAACTGATAAACACACTGGACAGCATCCCAAAGGAAATAATATAGAATCACAGAATAGTCTGGCTTTGGTGGGGTCTTAAAGATATCTAGTTCCAACACCCTGCCATCGGCAGAGCCATTTCAGAGAGGTTAGGATTAGGAAGAAAACTGAGACAGTTATGAGAAAGTGGTTGGAACAGTGAAAATACTAATTAGCATTCAAAAGAATTATAGCAGGAGAGGACAGAACTGTCCAAAGAGTGAAAGTAGGAGAAGGGGAAAATGCTAAATTGTCTAGTAGTCCCAGTACTTCAAAGAGACATGAAGAGGTATAGCATGAAGCAATACCACCCTCGAAGTAGTTTTTCAACATTCTAAAAGAGTTTGTGTATTATGCAGGCATTAGAAAAGAAATACTAACTAAATGCAGGTGTAATGCAAATCCAGTGGATACAATGCCACAGACAAGCTCCTGGAGGCAAGCTGTCAGAAACTCTCAACATCAGTTTGATAAAAACAAACACTAATTTGAAGAAGCCTTGGAAGGCAACGTAACACCAATTGAAGTTGCAGGTGAAAAAAAAGCTGAAGTTTTCCCATCTAGTGAAGGAACCCAAAGGGCTTAATTATGAAAATAAAGGATTAAACTATATTACATTACATTGATACTATGTGAAATCTAGCAAAATAATAACTCAAAATAATAACTGTGTGCATTTCTTTGCACACAGTCAGATGGTACCAACAAAGAAGAGCTTATGGACACAAAAAAACCTCATATTGAGCATTCAGGAAGAAAAATTAACCCTGACTTTAGGAGTTAAATCTAGAAATGGCAACATATAAACCAAATAATAATAATATAATTAAATAATAATAATAAAAATAAAAATAATAAAAATAATAAAAATAATAAAAATAATAAAAATAATCCGTTTCCATTTTTAAGCACAGACACTGGCCTAAATGATTCTATAAAGAAACATTCAAAGTTTTCTATATATGATCAATGACATGGCATAATCAGACAAAAATCTATGCCAATGACACTTTTTTTAATATATGTTCCTGAACAAGAAGCTTTTAAAAATAACTGAAATAATCTGAATAAACAGTATAGTACAAAATAACACTTATATTCAGAATTCCAAAACAGCACATAGCAAATAGAGAAATTTATATTATGCCTATACATACAAGGATTGTAAATTAAAGGGCTGCATGCTATTAACCAACATGAGTTAATATACCTTTGGCTTTACTGATTACATTTTTCCCTTGTACACATTCACCAAATGTGTACATTATTTTAGATTACTCACTGCAAAACCAGTAGGAAAGGGGAAGTCTAGAACAAGGAAAATATTTACCCAATAGCTAGAGTTAGCTCTTAAACACTAAAGACAACTGATAGAATATTCATTTCCCCCCACACGCATTAAAGGCAACAAGATATTTCTGAAGCAAAGTTAAAAATATCAGCAAATTCTAGGCTACTGAATATTGTTGTTTGCACTACATTCGAGCAGATAATGTTCTATTAAAAAAAAAAATTCTTACCACAGCTTTGGCTGAACTTTCCTGCAAATCCCAGAATAATATGTTGTTATCAGCCAGTGAAATAATCTTTTTACCATCTCCCATTGGTTCCCACATAACACTGTAAAACAGAAACGGATAAACAAAAAAACAGTCCAACATTAAAACCAATCAGAATTTGAACCAGAAAGCCATTTTAATTCTGCAGATCTAATCTATTCCAGAACATACCAAACCATATTTCTTCTGGTTTCCTTGAGCTGAAAGCCATCCCATATTTAAGTGCAAAATCTGCCAATAACTAGCAATTTGTAGCAGTCATTCTGCATACACACACAGAAAAACAACCAGAGACCTTGACGTCCACTAACTTTTGAATGCTTCAGCCTGACACTTCAAAGTTCTTGAGATGTAATGTCATGTATCCTTTTTGATGGTGCAACAAAAATCATTTTTTGATTGCAAATAAAAAGTTTTGATGCAAATCTCTTCCAGTTCAGCAGCTGTCATCATGACTTAATCAATAGATACTTCTAACCTGTGATTCGCTTCATGCTATACATGAAAGAATGCAAGGAATCAGTCCTTCTCTCTTGTTCTGCCCTTGAGAAGCAACATATTTAAGCCAGTTGGTATGGGCAGCACAGCCAAATATATGCACTATATCCCTACTAAATTTGCTGGAGATAACAGATTAAAAGAGAGGCTTCCATACCCAACACTTTTGTAACAAAGTTGTGCAACCTCCCAATCATTTTACAGTAATAATATAGTTGAAGGTGGAGATCAAAACTTTAGTATCAATATTTTAACATAGAAACTTCTTCCCATCTGTAGACTAAAACTTGGGCTATTTAAAGGCATTTGAAATGCTGTTCTCATCTTCAATGTATATTCAAAGTACCATCTCTCAAAATTTGTCAAAAGTCCATGACTAGACACAAATTTTTTGTCTAGTCATTTTTTGGTTTGCTTTTCACATGAATCAGTTCAGTATCTGGACGGAACAGATAAAAGAAGGTTGCACAAGTAGATGCAGCCTTGGACAAGAGAGTCCAACATTAGGCAGCCACTACCTTCCTAACTCTCTGCTGCACACTATGCATGCTTCTATTTTATCCCAGATTTTGCATTACTCCTATTTTCCTAAGATGGTGGATATAACCTGTCTGGCTTCAGATCTAAAGTGATGGAACTCCATCTAATCTTATGGTACAAAATACAAGGAAAAGAAAACAGAAAGTGGTAGGTAGCAGAAAGAAGGGACACTGTCATTTTTTCACACCATAAATAAACCACATTTATTCTCAACTAATATGTTCTCAAATTCCTCTTGCTCCTTCTGTAAACAGTATCACTGCTTTTTACTCTGCACTTTTAGTAAAACAAACATTAGATATACAGGCAGATGACTGCACCTGTTTGCTGTTATAGAGAAGCCAGACTATGTAGAGAAAATAGAACTATGTCAAAAAGAAAATTAACACCAAGTAAACGAAAAAGCTGGAACTAAAGGGGTGCATTGGCTGACTCCTCACCCACTGAACTTTACCCTAAGGCAACATAGCAAATTAAAGAAAGGACTAGCTTCTGTGTCTATCTTCTGCTGGAATCATGACCTGCATCCGTATTATACTGTCAATTCATGGAAATTACCTACTTATAGAAGTCCATTTGTAGTGAGTTGTCTTGAATTAGGACAAAACCACTTCATATTGCACATTAAGCTACCGTCATGTTTTTAAATGTGTTTTAACGAGAACATGAAACTAGAATGATTCTACAATTTGCTTTAAATTAGGCTGTTTTGTCTGTAGTATTGATAATCTTATTTAAAAATAAACACTTTTGAAAAGTTGTGTGGTACAGCTTGGAAAAAACTTACAAGCAATTGAAAATGAGTGTTGATAATAAAAATGATGAGATGCAGTTTCAGTTACATGTTCAACCACATTTTGCCCATGATAATGAGAAGCAACCAAATGGCACTGCCATGTGTATTTCAGAATTTCATGTATTTGTGCTGCACAGATATATCAAATACCTCTGATCCTTCAAATAGATTAAAATATTTTATGAACACATATAACAGGATAAAAAAATTAATGCACTGTAACCTGTATGTGATCACAGCTAACCTGCCACAATCCAGTTTTCCAGTGTGAAATCAAAAGACATCAGGATCATCACACAGCTTAACAGGCAACTAAGAAATCTTCAAGTTGATTCTGATCACATTTACTTAAGTCCATCATTTTACATATTGCTGAAAATATAGTTGGCATTTGGTGTTGATACATGTAGATATATTTTAAGTATAGACAATGAAATCTGGTTGGACCAATTAACTCTTTACAAGCTCTTCCAGCCCAAGACCAGTATTTTTCATGCTTGTTGACGTATCTGCCCCTTTCCTTCACCAATCACTGAACTTCCAGTTGTAAAAGCTAGACTGGAAACAATTTCTTTGATGTTTTCAAAGATAGGAAGAAATTTCACATCTTTGAGTGTCATGGAGCTTCAAGGTGAAAGAATTTTTATAGCTGAATACAGTGTGTTAACTAGAGCCAGTTATAACCCAGCTGATATACCCTGGAATGAAAAGGTCTCCCCATTCACTCCATCCTTGTGTGATGTACATTTTATTTATGTTTAATTTTTATTTTATGAAAGTTCATTGTTTTATGAGTGTGGTTATAGTGATCATTCAGAGTTTATAATCTTAAGCAAAGGTTACTCAAAATACCCTTTGTAACATGTTCAGTTGTATTCTGTACTCTTGACTTAATGTTAAACATGAAACACCATGGAGAAGGAGGGGGGCGGGAAATACTGGGGAGTGAAAAGAAAAAATTACTTTTGAAGCAAGATACAAATTTTAGAAAAACTGAAGTTTTCATTTAGAACAGTTTTCAACACAGCAGAAGTGGTGACAATGGCTAAAATGGAAAACAGATAGACCAGGCAATACCATTTTCCTGAGTGGGCCAACAGTTGCTGATGCCAACAGTTTTCAGCAATGGACAAGATAATCGTCAAATTCACAGCTGCCACTCAGAAACTCAGTGTCAACTTCAGGGCTGCTCTTTAGATAATCTATAAACAGCAGACAAGCAATTATATTTGTTGCATTTTACCCTATTTGTTATCATCTGACTCATGATGCTTCAATTAAGCTCGTAGCTAATAGTTTTTCATATTAAAAAATTAAATGCTACAGAAAACACTTCCCTAGCAAAAAAATAAGAGAATTTAAAATATTCACTCAAATGCACACATGAAAGGACTCTATTATCTGTGTTTTATGCTGAAAAGATTGTTAACACCTTCATTAATAAAAGCACTGAGCTTTTACAAATGAGCAATTCAAAGTCCTCCATTATGGACTAAAGAAGAAAAAAGCAACATGCAAAAAAATTTCATAGATGTGAAATGCAGTCAGCCACAAGTGTTGGACAAAGCAAGCATTAACCGCTACTTAACTGTAATTACAGAAGTGACAACAATTTATTTCTATAAACAGAAAAATTTTGCTAGACTGAAAACTCTCATGCACTGCAAAACAGAAAACACACCCACACATTTGGTAACTCAGCAGACCATCCTCCAGCCTCAGTGTAGCCCATCAGAAAAAGTCATGCATTATAAACTCAAATATCCTGCCTTCTTTGCATTACAATGATTCCAATTTAAAGGTGACTCTTGCTTCTCAGGTGACCAGTACATTATTCTAAGAGGAAGGAGATCAGACCAAGGACAACCCAGAACCTCATTCCCTATCCAAGTGCTCTACGAAGTGGCCACATTTCTAAATGGAATCGGTTCTGGCTATTTCACAGTTTTTGAAGTCCAGTGCTGCAGGAATGCTTTGTCTCAAAATTCTCAGCCATTGAGATCTAATCTGGAGTCCAACTTCTCAAGACGCAGTAACACAAGAACCACAGCTTCCTAAACACCTGTAAGGTAAGGTGAACTTTTTAGCTAAAAGGCTGCTGAGAAATGAGAATTGAGAAATGAAGTTAAGGATTATTTTGGACAAGACCCCCAAAGACAGATGGGCTTTATTCTGGCTCTTAAATTATTTTTACATTCAGAAAAATAAAACTGCTTTACAAATAAATACAAGAGTATGCCAACAAGGAGGTGACACAGAAAAATTACTTACCTCTATAATATTTTTTTCCTAAAGTTATCATACTAGAGTATTGACAACATTATAAAGTCTTTTTGAGAAATCATAAAGCAGAACGATGAATAAAAACGGGTCATCCTTGACATTTGTGTTTACTTTGCTGCATCTCCTTGCCTACTGCAGCTGCAATTAAACATGGTTTCTAGTGAGAAAAAAAAAATTGTGATTCTTGCTTTATGGGCCCAAGTAATTTCAGCATTGAAAAAGTATTCATGTTCATGTAAACATAATAAAGACAGTCTGAATCCTAGGAGCTCACGATCTAACAGTAAGCATGGTAGTGAATTTGTTACAAGAAAGCAAGATATAGGACTCACTGATTTTAAACAGGCGCTCCTAAATATCCATTTTATAGAAAAAACTATTACATTCTTTTTGAGCTGTTCAATGATACAGGTCCCATTAGCTCATGGGTGAGGCTGATTCTGTGCTCAGAGAGAGAATCCACATGAGAATGAGTAAGAAACCCATGAGTAGCACTAATTAGAATCCAGGCTACAAAGTAGTTTTGTAGTATGATCTTAATAAGGTCATCAGAGTTCCTCATGTTCATTTGGTATCACAGATAGGTCTTTACAGTAGATTAACAATATTAGGAGGCTTACTTTGCCTGTTTGTTGTCATACGTATTTATTCAAGCCAGATTAGGAATATTAGCTCATATTTCCAGAAAAAAACTCTGCTTTCAAAGATATAAAAGGTATACGAGATTTTTTAGGACACTGCTTTCTCCTCTAAGCTC
Organism: Lepidothrix coronata; assembly: GCF_001604755.1. NCBI lineage: Eukaryota > Metazoa > Chordata > Aves > Passeriformes > Pipridae > Lepidothrix > Lepidothrix coronata. The sequence continues at coordinate 330,960 of NW_016690522.1, read as the reverse complement.
TGTCTCTTGCTAACATATCTGGCATATTAGATATCCTGGATTTCTGCTTAACTTCATACTTGTTGAGATAGACTGTTTTTTTGAGCTTGAAGGAGGTGATCTTTAAATACAAACCAGCTTTTTTTGATTTTTCTTTTTGGATACTTTTATTTTGGATCCTTCTTTTCTCGAGGGTACCTATCACATTGAACTTACTCAAGAAGATCGCTGAAGAAGCCCAGGGCTTTTCTCCTGAAGGAGAGAAGGTTGTTTTCACAAGGGTTGTGAACCTGGGCTTTTCCCTGCTCTGTTCTACTAGGATCCTGAACTCCACCATCTCATGGTCATCACAGCCAATGCTGGCTTTGACCTTCCCATTCACAACCAGCTCAAGAAGTTATCGATGCTCTCCAGGAACTCCCCGGATTGTTTATGCCCTGCTGTGTTGACCCTCCAGCAGATACGAAGTTAAAGTTCCCCACCAGGACCTCGTCCTGCAAATATAAGGCTACTTCTGGTTGTCTATAGAAGGCCTCATTCAATTGTTCTTCCTGATGAGGAAGCCTATAGCAGACATCCATTACTGTATCACCTGTAGTGATCTGCTCTTTAATCCTTACTCATAAGCTCTCATTTGGCTTATCCATTCCTCCCCAGGCAGAGCTCTGTGAACTCCAACAGCTCTCACAGAGAGGACAAATCTCCTCATCATCATCCCAGCCTGTCCTTCCTAAAAAGCCTCAGGAGTCTTAGTCTTTCTGCAGCTGTTTTGTTCATCCAATCTGAGGAACTGACAAATTAATTATCACATACAGACAGCACATTTCCTAGACTTTTAAATGCTGTTAAATACATTCATAACAATACCAGGATATAAGAAGAGAATACAACACCAGCTTCCCCCCTTCTGGTGACATCCATCAGGCTCAAATTTAAAGCACTAGTTTAGTTTGACCACAGTAATACTGTTAAAGACTCATGTCTTTCAATTAAGATCAAAAATGTACTGCCACAGGATATTTTCATAACTTCTCTACTATATAAAAGACAGCTTACCAGCAGATCTCACCATTTTTGGTGTTTTTTTTTTTTTTGCTTCTGGGTATGTTGTTTTGCCTTTTTTTTTTTTAATGGGGGGTTCTTCTCTCTTATTGTCTTTTCAAGGAAAAAAGGGAGGAGTGTGTGTGTATAATTAAAAAAGTTATACACTGTTTCTGACATTTTATGAAATATCAAATACAGTCTAAAGAATACAATAGATTAATATAGTTAGCATTTCCTCAAAGTAACAAATATTGGATTGCTTACAACAAAAATACATAAATATTTTGACAGAAACATCCACAAATAATCCTCTAAGGCAAATATACAAACTCCTTTATTATGTTTCATCTATCCCTTTCCATATTATTTAAGTGCTAAATACACATTTACGTATAGGATAGCTCTTGCAGACGTTTTGTTAAGTTTATATCATGTTATCATAATGAATATTTTACAGTAGTATTTTAATTATTCTACTGTTACTGATGCCTGAAATACCTCAGGACTCAATGGCTATTTTAAAGCATTTTGGAACTCCTGTTTTCTATATGTCATTGTTTCAGAACAGCTCCATGGGAGATCTGTGTACTGAGACAGCAGAATGCATTATAGCTGTAGGGTTTTTTTGGTGACAGCTACAATAACAAACGGCCTAGAGTATATGCAGTTAAATTTCTGTAGGAATGTAGTGTTTTGACAGCATAGTTGAACCATACCCTAGTACCAGTTGAACTCTAAATCCCATGCCAGAAAAAGCACTTTATTAAGCATAAAGCTGTGTATCTGTTGGAGGATTTGCAGATGCTATTACACACACAAATCTATTTCACAGTTTTTCAGGAAAAATTCACTGATGAGCTGAAATCTATCTATTAATATGAAAAAGACTCAATGACAACATGCTTTGTACCAGAAATGTACAAAGGGTGAAGAAAGAACTGTTTCAAAAAGTATGTACAGTTTACAGATCTATTAAAAGTTGTTTTTACCTTGTCTCTTAACACTAACAGGAAAATACCTTCAAAGCAAGGAGTAACATATTTCACATAAGCAGACAGTAATTGTTTACTGCCACCCAGAGTTAACCACTGCATACAATGAAGAGCATGGGTAGAAGAAAAGAACACCCACCATATACATGAGTTTCTTCAAAGAAATTGGAGGGGTATGAGAAAACTGTGTGTACAGTTAGGATTCATTTTCAAAGCAGGTGGACAGAAGTCACATAACCTCTACCATTCTACAACATACTGCTCACAGAGCAGCTGCTGCCACAGACACCACCTCCATTCTGTTGCTTGAACAGGGCTTAAAAAACCCCAAAGTGACTATTATGGATATGTGACATGTCAGGAAAGAAACATATAACTGGTCTGTCTGTCAACGATCAGTCAGGTGGTCAACCCAGGAAAAACCTCAGTAGGATGAATATCTGGCAAGAAAGCACACAGAGACCTGTCAGGTAAAAGTCCTGGCCAGCCTCTGAAGGCCATAGGATGTCAATAGTTTTTTCCATGTCCTTACAAACAAAGTTACTTGTGAAACAGCTGGAGTGGGCAAAAGCAATCTCTGTAGACTCATTTTTGAGGAAACACGTATCTACTTTTAAGAGGGACAATCTGAGTGTTTTCATATGGGATTTTGCAAAGGATGGCAATATGGATATAGTATATCCTTACTAATTTATTGCTGTTTGTAACAAACTCCATGGTTGGTCAGGGTAATAAAACCCAACAAAACACAATATTCCTCTGAGTATGTTTCTCCAGTGATTTGAAACATGTGCCTAAGAAGAAAATTACAAATGCCTAGGATCTGCATTGATTATTGAGGAAAATCACCACTCCTGTTCAGAAGAGCAGCAAACCCAAGAATGATAAAGGTGTACACAGACCTGGCACAGATGTGCTCTCTAACACCTCTAATCCAGCAGCTGTGGGTTCTTGGGGAATTGGAGGTAAAGAGACTGCAAGAAGTGGCTGGGACTGTCACTATTGTGGTCTCACTTGTCTACCTCTCCATCACCACAGCTGAGACTGAGCACTGGGATGGATGGGCTGTGTGAGGCCTCAGGGCTCCCCTTCAGGTCTCACATACATTTTACCATATAGAGGCACTTAGTCACAAATGTACAAGGGTCACTTTTTTCAGCCAATAGACATCCAAAAGACAACTAAAAGCCCTGAATTTTTAACTACTATGTAAGCAAGTGTCAGCAATATTGCTACAGCTATAGTCATCCCAGAATATTGTGCTAAGAAAGAATTCTACTCAGAGGAATATATATTCTAAATAATAAATGATTAATGGGGTTTTGGAGACCAGATTAGAGTCAACATCAAGAAAACAGGAGCAACTGTTCAAAGCTAGTTCCTCATGAACATATAAAATTCTCCTGCACAACTGATTTTTTCCACCATTTTTTTTAACGTTCCTCACTAACATTTTAAGCAATTCAATTAGAACTGAAATTAAAAACCATCCAGTGTCTATTTAACCTGCAAAATCAGATGATGCAAACTTCAATCCTCACACTTTAGTGCTAAGAATAGCTAAAGTGACACTATAAAAAGGAAAAAAACCCCACTTTTAAAAATAGATCAATTTTCTTTCAATGGGGAAAAATCTCAACTAATTTGTCAGTAAAAGTAGGCAATACAACAGCATGGTGAGAACAGGAGCAAAAAACTACATTAAGTTGGGAAGGAGAGGTAAAATAGTACTCTACAAGCCCATTATTTTTTACTTACGTGTTACGTAGAGTAACACGATTTCTGCACTATTTTCTGTATCGTGATTTATGAATCCAAACAACTACAAAGACTTCATCAAAACTAATTTTCATTTTAAGCATATGAAATCTGCTGAAATTATCAGAAGTGATCATAAGTTCATAGAATCATAGAATCTTCTGAGTTGGAAGGGACCCACAAGGATCATCGAGTCTAACTCTTAAGTGAATGGCCCATACACGGATCAAATGCACAACCTTGGCATTATTAGCACCATACTGCAATCAACTGAACTAATCTCCTAAAGTTCAACTAATACTTTACAAAAGTTCACATAAATAAATAAATAAATAAATATTTTTTTCTTTAGTATTTGCTTCAATGTCAGATTTTACTTTCATTAAGTTTTCCTCAGCTTTAAAAGATTAAAGTCAAATAAATTCTAATCAAAAATTAACATAATAAACTGGGCACATCACACAATGTTTTATTATTTTGGTATCCGATTAATGTATCGCATTTATTCCCTAGTAAATGTGATTACATTGAACAGCTTAAAGTTTTAAACTTGCACAATACTAACCACTTGAAATTATCAAAAACATTCAAGGGAATGAAAAAGAGAGAATTAGTGTTATAAATTACTGTGCTGGTTCCAGACACGTTTGAGAGGATGATAAAAGGGGGAAAAAGGAGAGAAAATATGAGAAAGACAACTAATGGTTGAACATTGAACATTTGGATTTATTTACAATAAAGAATAATCAAAGATTCAAGAGAGCAAAATCCTGTGAATAATTCAGGATCACACAGAATTAAGAAGAGAGCAGGGAGAGAAGTAAAACATACGATACAGTTTTAATTTTTATCATTCTAGAAAGGATCAAAATATAAGGGGTATTATCAGTACTGATAAGCAGCTGTTAAAATACACTCCCAGTGAAAACACTTGTCATATAGTAAGTTTTTTAAAAAAAAAAAAAGTTTCTCTATACTTCATTGTTGTAATATCAGAGGTGGCTGATGGAGAATATAAATGTACGGAATGAGCCAAGTGTGGAAGAATTATTCTTAAATGCTGACAATTTCAGATAGCTCTGAAATTTTGTGCATTACGTGAAGATACAATTAGTATCTGCTGGACAGCTGTAACAAAAAAAACTAAAAACCCCCACAGTTCAGTTTATATACCAGCATATGGAACTGACAGTCCTGACACTCTCAAAGAAACCTCTATACAAATATCAGAGGCATCTTTGCCCTCATAATTATTTTTCTGATACTGGGACATGTGAAGCGTTGAAATAAAATTAAAAAAGTTATGATTGCATTTATTACATGTCTTTGCTATAAAACATATATAGCAGTTACTATGCCATATATTCAAGACAATATGATCCTTCTAAAAGTAGTGTTACTTGCAGGTTTATATTCATTAGGTACAGACTATTAAATTGTTCTAGATTTCTTTTTTTTTTTTTAATGAAACACTAAGCTAGAATTTTAATGTATATATCTTGATGCCTAACAGCTGGCTTGAAGACAAAACATCACCAACATCATGACAGGAAACGGAATTGTTATTGGAATATCATGTGAAAGCTATTAAAAATCATGTGAGCTATTAAAAACACCATTTTCACTTTTCTTTAAAGTTTCAGATTCTCTTACCTCTTGATCTTTTTACTTGAAAATGTTTTGGGGTGGTTTGTTGTTTGTGGGGGTTTGTTTTTTTTAATACTATTTAAAGGCCAAAAAAAGTAAGTAAAACACTTCTGGATTGCACTCACCTGTCCTCAGGGCATAAATTACAAATGTTCTTAACTTTGATCAGGTGACTGAGTGCATTAATAGAATGAACATGAGGAAACTGAAGCAATAAAATGTTATGTATAGGACCTTATTTATCTTAAGTAAATCTCTACTCAAGTTGAAAGGACTATTAGCAAATCTGTACTTCTGTAGGAAGCCAACCTTAATGAGGTTGCTTTGTACTGTGCAATCACACAGCCAAGCAAGAGATGATACTTCACAGTACTCTATTTGGAGACCTCCAATGAAATACCAAATAAAATCTCAGTACTTAAAGTCTGTAAGAATAGCTCATTTATAGTAACTTTCTCCTTTGTGAATTAAAAGTTCCAGTTTAATATTTTAGAGATAAACATCCCAGAGTTCTTGAAACACCTGCAACTTTAGAAAATTTATAATTTCCCTTCCTCTCTAAGTTCTCTTAGATGTGGCAATATTTGCACATCCATGTTTAGGATTGATTGAGTGGGATACACAAAAGAAAAAAAAATGAACTTCAGCTAGTACAGAAGCTTAATGAAGTCATCTATCATTATTCCTAACATATTCATCTCTTTCCAAATTATTAGCAGCTGATGATTGTTTTCCATACAAAACATGAATTCTTCATTCCCCATCTTTTGGGCTTCCACTTCTATTGCCTCTGTAATCTCCATTGATTTTCCCTTTACAGCTCTATTTCATGTCCACGTAACACTTCCCCTTTATTTATTTCCCTTATATTTTATTCCAAATTTACTCCATGGACCACCATCCAACTTACTTCACTTGTTCCCCTCTCTTTTGAAGTACACAGCTTGCTACCAGGCAGAATCTACCCTTTTTAATATCTGCCACATTTGGAAAGCAAAAAATAGGATGTTAAGGAGATACAGGCAAGCCTGCTTCCAGCAGATACAAGAGGAGAAACTCCCTGCTGTGTTCCGAATTCAAGATCCCACATATTACACTTTCTCTCATGGCCTGCAGTGTCCTTCTTCTTCAAGGACTATCTTGTCAAGTCTACTACCAACGGTCTCCTCCAAAACCGAGGAAGAAGTAGAACAGTAGGTTAGTGCTAAAACGTAAGTCTTCAGGGTTTCAACAGACACAGTTCTCAGGATTCCTCCAAGCTGCACTCAGAGGAGTAATGAAAATGTCATTAACTGCTGTCCTATCCTGTTTCCTTGGCCTCTCCTATGTAGACTGTGCCTTGGACTGTTCCTTGCAAGATACTCAACGGCAAATTCCTTTAATTGAGTCTTAAAACATTGCATAGAGGAATATACCTATAGTTATGCGTGTTTAGCACTGTATGAATACATATATTTATCTACAGAATGAATTTTTTGAAAATGCCTTTTTTTTTTTTTAAACACACAAATGTCCATGTGTTTCTGGGGCTTTTCACACAAAGTAACTCACTTGGAAATTTTGCACATGAAGTCTTTCCACTTTGGTTTATATGAAGAACAGTAGGCAAAGGATGAAAAAAACCCTCTTAGGCTTGACCCAAACAGAGCAATTAAAAGGCCTATTTGTTTGCCTAATTTAAGCATCTGCTTAATTTTCTGAACTCTCTTTATGCCATACAAGAGTTCGAGTAAAAATTTTGATGAGTCCCAAATTCAAAGCTTAGAGGCAAGTAAACAATCTCAGTAACCAAAAACAAATTGTTATGCTTAATTTTTAAACACAGTAACTCATGCAATCCAGATAAAATGGAACTGTAGAAAAGCAATTTTCTTTTTTCACTTGCTTGTAATGTCTTGGAGATCAGACTTTTGCCAAAAGTTCTGTCAAAACTAAAAAATTATTTCAATACATCTTGAGCAGGAAGAACACAATGTTCAGTCACACGTGAGCAAAGTTTAGGATTTTAGTCACAATTGATTGAAAATGCTCTTTTGGTCTTGGTTCACAAAAGAGAATTGGTATTAAATATGTCCTGCTGTTTTTTAATAAGAAATTTCAGAGATATTTGAGCACAGCATACCATAAAAGAGGTGAGATAAAGGTAAAGAAACACAGTATCAGTTCTTAACATCAGTGAAGAGTTGAACAAAACCAATACCTGACACATCAGACCTGGAAAAAATCCCTTCTCATGTTTCCTAGTGCATGATACTTGAAACAGAAAAATCTGTTTGGTAATTTTCAAGTATAAGGCTTTTTAATAGAAGAGAAAAACAATGCAAGATAAACGTTAAAGAAAATATGTTAAGAAATAAAGAAAAGCAGGGAAAACAAGGAAAAAACTACAAGTAAATAAAGCCCTGAGGCAGGTGGTAGCTGCCAGAGTACATAAGCAGTTCCATTTTCAAGATAGTTTTGCTTTTTTTTTCCCTCTTAATTACAGTCAAATTTCGATTACTTATGATCTGCAACCAGATCCATGAATATCATGAAGCATCTATGCTGTGGAATCAGAGTGTCACAAAGGCTGAGACCAACATTACACTCTGCACCTTTAAACTGTACTGACTACTCTGCCATTCTTCTGGGCCAAGCACATAAAAATATGATAAAAGCCCAGTTTTTAATTTGATTTTTTTAGCATGCATTCTGACTAATAATATTCAAAATTAACTTTAAAAAATTAAGTCTGTATCAAATCATTAGTGGTTGTGGTACACTGCTCTACTGCACCCTGTGAACAAAACAATCTCCTTAAAGTGCACGTGGTCACGGGTTCAGTGTTCAGTCTGTGCTTTCTGAGTAAAATTTAGAGGGTATGCTCTAATGACAATGCAAAAGAGAAAGTCAGAATAAGCATTGCCCTTCTTACTGCCAGCATGTGATGCCAGACCATCACTGATCTCATACTGATTGTGGACAGCAGAATGCTGGTCTTACATTGAGGTTTGAAAAGTATTTATACCTTGCACTGAGGAAAATTGCTTTTCTGATTTATGTTTGGTTCTAACAACAATTGTGCCAAGTTTAAAGTAGTTTCAAGTTTTTCTAAACATCCAAAAAGTGCAATAGAAAAGAACATTTAAGTTGCTATTCACAGCCAACATATCACTCAGTGGGACATGGCCTGTTAAGTGAGACACACTTAGCACAAAAGGCCTAATTTACTCATTTATGTTTCCAAAATGATTGCAACAGGAATAGAAAAGCCTGCTCTAGAACAAGATCCTCTAACTCAGCTGTGCTTGCATGAGATGATGTGAGTGGTACTAATGCCAAGTATTCTGTTTACACCTTTTATCTCTCTGTAATACTGGACATTTTCAAATCTTTATGCATATATATATATATATGCACATAGATAATGGGCATTAAATGGTAGCAGAGCATTAAGTGAGCACTAAGTACTGAACAAAATCAGACAGCACGTGACAGAAAACAGCACATGAAGCTGTAATTAGAGGGAAAAAATTATGTTGGGTATTCACATAAATTCACAGCCTGATATAAAGCAGTTATATGCTCCCTATTTCTCCTTTAGTGATCAGGCTACCATACAGAGTTCTGGTATTCCAGCATTAAATAGAAACAGATTATAGAAAATTGAAATACAAAAAGGACAAATCTTAAGGTGTAAAAGGTAAAGGATTAAAACAAAGAAAACTCACTTTCCAATATAGTTGGGAATATTAATTATCAAAAGGTGAATTAAAAGTGAATTAAAATAATAAAAGAGTTATAAAGAGGAGTATTCATAAGAAAATGTGTAGCAAAGAATTAAAATATACTACAATGAAGAAATTTAACATTCAGGAAGCCTATATTTTAGAAAAAAGTATTCTATACAATACACTTTTGAATGCACTGATATGTCCTATCTTGTTCAAGAACCACTCATATAAATATTACCTTCTATTTACCTTTCTTTTTTTCAGTTGAAATTTAAGATACAAGGGTCAAATGAGAAATCTGTGGCTAGAAATGGACACTTAAAACTTATGATATGCCCTGCATCTGTTCAGGAAGCAGTGGGAACATGCCACATATACATCCAAGCAAAGAACTTGCAAATGGACAAATTTAACTTTCTTTTAAATATCAGAAAGGGAAGAGAAACAAACCCCTGTTAATAACCTCTGCAGTATGGCAGCTCTCCTTGTTCTCTCTTAGGCAACAGATAAAGAGTAGTTACACAGGTTCCATGTAACACAATGAATTCTTATCCTTAACAAAGAATAAATTACTCACACTTATGCCAAATCAGTTGAATGAAGACTAAAAAAGAAAGACTGAAGTGTAACATTAAATTTATATTCCATAAAAAGATTGAAATTTTACCTTTGTGCAACAAAGGTTTTAGATGGGGGCAGGTAGGGGAAAACACATTAAAACAGTACACAGGCTGTTACTCCATGTATTTTTGCAGGATGCTAATAAATGTTTTTAATCTATGAAACATCTGGTACTAAAAATCCAATTTGTACGTTTTTTTTAAAGATGGAATAGTTTTAAAGTGCATAGCATAGCTTCTACAAAAATCTGCACAAAACTAACAGCATGGGTCTATCCTTTAGGCTTTTTCTAGGAGTATAAAATATGCAGAATCCTACCAGGCCATATTGCCATGGGCTGTGTTGTCAAGGTGACAGAGTAGCTCCAGGGTTTGAGTGTTGCTTGATGAATCATCAGGGGATTCATGACTGCCTGATTCCAATTCCTTCGGCATCCTCCAAACAGCAGCACATGTCATGACTTTAGTGTCTGAAGCTAAGCAACAGAGAATAATGTCAACAGATCATTGTATGGAGACGTATTTTGTATACACTGCATCAACATTTACACAAATCTATAAGCAATGCACATCTGCTGTTTGAAATATTTAAAAATATTATACCAAGATGAATTCAATGAATGCAGAACGTGGCTACAGAGACAGACCTCAAGTTAGCAGTCAAGTTGCTGCAAAACTTATAATTAGCACACATTTAATGTGCTTCTCCCTGAATAAATGCAAAATTAAATGCTCATGAAAACTCTTTGGGAGGCAATTTTTCCATGCTTCATTCCCCATACCAGTGTTAATGAAAAAGACCCACAAGTTACATTGCATGATTCCTTAACAGTAAGGATGTAGACATCATTTAAACATTTTTCTTTTAAGGGCTAGCTTCAGTTCAATCCAGAGCCTCATCTCATATCCTTTACTACCAATAACTGTTTACTACAAATTAAGTTTCCCATGTAAGTATATGCCTCTAATCCTAGCAAATAAAAACAGCAGAAGAATAAAGACAAACTGAACTTACATGCATATAGCAAAATATTACAATGTATAAAGAACAGACCACTGTAGATTGAGGAGAAAATACCATATGCACATATGGCATTGCCCATCACCCAATACAGCACTTTGTAGCAGTGCAGAATGGGAGGAGCACTGCACATGTTCCTGCAGCTCCAGCCACTGGTCCGGGGTTCGCCTAAAATGAACAGGTCGGGATTATCCTCTACAGCAGAAACAAAGAAACCAGCCACAGCTACATTAAGCAAAAGCAGGGGGAGCGACCGCCTGCTGAAGGATGTGTTAAATGAGAAGTCCAGACTGGAAGCAGCAACGAACAACATGTTTTCTGTTCTGAGGTCATTTCACCTGCCTCCCTCTCAAAGTTCTACCTCCAAGAACATTTTAGATGATTTTAGTCAAGAGTGTCTCATCATAGAGCCATGAGTAAACGTGACCAACTTCCATCAGTGGAAAGGAAAACAGGAACAATTGTAATGAGAGTGTTTTCTGGAGGAAGGAAGGAGACTGAAAAAGTCTTCCTAGTCTAAAATGGCACTAATGGGGGAAAAAAGGTGTCTGATAAAGGTCACCAATCAGGGTATTCAAAGTGGAAAAAAAGGCACTCAACACAGAATAGGACAAAAAGGGATTGATACATAGTAAATAGTCCCAAATGCAAGAATGTAGACATGTTTAAAAAGCAGGCTTATGAAATAAATTAGAAAAAAGGTAGTTAGGTCAAACCTGTGAGAAGGAAACAGTTATAGGAGGACGACTTTATATGAATTCAGAACACACAAGCCCTGGGTATTTGATTTGATCAAAATGAATATAAAATATATGTATGATGCACATAAGTATTCTACAGTAATATGGATATACAAGTTGAATACAGTATCAAGAGATAATCCCCTATTTATTAACACTTAATCGAACCTTTATAACTGTAGAGCATGGTAACTAAACAGCTATTTCCAAATCATTTCAGGCAAATCGTTTACTCTAAATCCATGTGCTACGGAAGAAGAGGAGGAAGCAGCAGCAGATGGCTGCCTTCCCTTAGCAAAGGGCTAATCCATGCTGTGTATGTCATGCAAATAATAAATAACCTAAACTCAAAGTGCAATATAGTTAAAGAAGGTGAGATTTACCAAATGTTGCGCCTCAATATGAGACAGAACATTAATGAACACTGCAGAGAAGCTCCTGGTAGATTATAATTACTGAAAGGCCTGTGTTGCACATATAAAGCATGAGCTTTTCCAGTATCTTCAAGATCTATGAAGAGAACCACGAAAGCAAACCATGGAAATCAAACTAGATGTTCCTCAAGCCATCCTTCTTCTTGGCACAGCACCACAAGTCTTAAGACTGGCTCAAAATGTCACAAAGAAACTTAATATTCAGGAAACTGAAATTTTAGAAAAAAAAAAATAGTCTAGACAACGCTTTTGAATACACTGATAGGTCCAATCTTCTCCAAGAACCACCTAATAAATATTACCTTCCATTTACCCTTTTCCTTTTATTTGAAATTTAACCTACAGGCCTCCAACTAGTAATCAGTGGCTAGAAACAGATCCGTAAAACTTGCAGTACATAACTGAAAATCAAAAAAAAAAAAATATCGAGAATTAACTATCATTTCTAAAGTATTTTTTTATCAGCTAGATAATAAATAGAAATGTTTATGCAAAATATTTTGAAAAGAACTGACTGGTTTTAAGTATTGTTCCCTTTTGATATAATTTTAAATTACCCCTACTAGAATATATCTAAATATAATGAGATTATGATGGATACCTTACACAGCAGGTGTCTGAATACAGAAACCAAAGAAGTCCTTTCCACTCCCAGGTATGAAATCTACAGCAATATCTGCGCTGATGTTGCATTATCCTTCTTCAGTTTCAGATCAGATTTGTAATTTCATTTACAAAAATCTGCTGTGTTATTCCACATTTTTTTCCTTAAAACTCTCTTTTAACTGTGAAATGGCCTTTAAAGCTTCCATAATAACCTTCTATTCCACATTTTTTCCTGACAAATTACAGCAGACCACATTCTTATGGTTTCAACTTTTTCTGCTAGTAGATGGGTCAGGTGGTCCCAAAATTACATCAAACAACACTGTAGCTGGTAAAACGTGGAGTGAATGTATTAACATTTCTTTGCCCTGCATCTGTTCAAAAAGCAGTGGGAAAATGTCATATACACACAGCCATAAAGCAATGAACTTGCGAATACACAATGGACAAATCTAACTTTCTTTTGAATAACACAAAAGAAGGGGAAACAAACTCCTGCAGTACTGCAGCTCTCCTTGTCTTGTCTCAGGCAACAGAAAAGAGTAGTTACACAAGCACCCTGTAACATAATGAATTCTTAACCTTAACAAACAATAAATTACTTGCACTTAAGCCAAATCAGTTGAGTGAAGACTGAAGTGCAACATCAAATTTATATTCCATAAAAAGATTGAAATGCTAAGTATTTTACCTTTGTGCAATGAAAGTTTTAAATGAGGGCAGGTAGGGAGAAACATTGTCAAACCATCTTTCCTCTTAACACAGAACCACAACCTTAAGACAAGGCCTTGAAATGACATTTTAACTTCTTAAAACTGGAACATTAGTTTCTTGCACAATCAGATTTCCAGATGAAAAACTCTAAAACAACTAAATAAGCACTATTTGGAAGACTGAGGGAGGTCAAAGCATATGCTTGTATGTTTGTACATATACCTATAGAAATCCCCCTGACACTTGATGCGACCCAGGCTCCTATAACATTTTGGTGGTTTGAAAATTGAAGTACAGGTTGGTGCAGAATTTCATATGCATAATTTTGTACCATTCCATGCCCGTTTCACTTCACTGGGACTAGTGCTGAGGGATAAAATTAATTGCACATCAGGAAGGGATAACATTAAAAGCCAACACGCACAAAACGTTGACACTTGGCACAGACATCATCCTCTGCTTTTAGCTGCATTTGATGATGCTCAGGGAAAGTGACAGACCACTTTCCAGCTGTTGAATGACCATCCATCATGAACAACTGTATGTGCATTGCAAATATTCCAATTTTAATTTTAAACTAAGGATAAATGCTGGAATTAGTTACATGGCTGAAATATGTAGAACAAAGACTTCGTTCAGAGCACTACTAATTTCTCCTTTGACTTTTTATGTACTTATCTACAGTTCTGACACTTTATTAATTCCCAGATGTGTGAAACTAAAATGGAATTGCCACAGCCACCCAAAGAAGTAATTTTAGATATGACTGGCCTTAAGGTAGGCTTAATTTCCCTTTATATATGGAACTTTTAAAACATACCATTTTCTCCCTTGTAAAAGAGAGGGCAAATGTAAGTGTTGAGTGAAACTGTCACTCTTATGACAGATGAAGTAGAGCTTTTTCTGGGTCACAATTCCTCTTAATCAAATAACCACTGTCTACAAACCTACAGAAACACAAACAAAAGCACTAACTCTCACTACATTGAAATCAAAGTCTTACAACAAACTTCTCACAGCCATATGACAAGTTTACTAACAGTATGCAGTATCTGTGGCATTACCCACATAGCTTTTATTTCCCAAGTGATCATATTAAAATTTGAAAATCCAGTGCTACTAGGTAATTTCACTACCACCTCTGTAGTGTCATTGCTTATCTAGAATGCCTACAGGCAAAGAGAAACTCCAGGTTTCCCCATTTTTTAGTATATTCACATCACACTACTGCACATATGCATATAAAATGACAATGTTTTTATCTACCAGCTCTCATTCCTTAAAAATGTTGAGACCAATATGAAAGTAATATTTAAATGACAATGCCAGTTATTCTGCAAAAGAAAGAAAAACAAGCTAAACACAGTGTCTCTATATCATGCTGCTATGCCTTCCTTAGAACTATTAACATGGCTGGAAACCACTTTTGCATCCCCACTTCATACTGAAACCAGAATTTTTATTAGTTACAGCACCAATGCAGAAGAGAATAGATAAGTTTAAGCTAGATTCTGTTGCAGTCTTATCACTGAATGTATTAGGAAAAATGTTATTGGGTTAAACTAAGCACTATTGAACTTTCAGAGAGAGTAAGTGAAAAGTTTGCAGAAGGGTGTCCCATTGTATTCCTCTAGCACTGTTCACATAAAATGATCCAGGAATGAGACAACAAACTGTTGAATCATTGTCACATTTGTTCCTCCTCATTCAAGAGGAATTCCTTGTCTAAGTCATCATGCAACTTCAGTATACCTTTTGTTAGGTATTGCTAAGAATGGAGCTCAATGTACTGTTCCAACAGCAACAACCCCCTGCTAAGCACCATTTCCACAAATCCATCAATACTACCTCCTGGGCAGAGGATACCATCTGCTAGAGTGACTGTACACGTATACCTGGTTCTGTTGCAATGATCCAGGCTTACAACCAAGCAAAACAGAATTTAAAGAATAAACAAGTAATCCTACACTTTGACAGTACTGAACTAGGAACTAACTACACATGATGCTCTTAGCAATAAGGGTACAGTAACCAACTGTAGGAAACAAACTTTGGTGAGTTCAGCCAAAGCCTAAGAGAGAGAATCATGGCTACAGAGCATGAGGCCATCTTTGGATGCCTCCTTTACAAGTCGAGCAAGTGAGAAAACCCTCTGCATGCAGAGTGTACAATTTGCAAAGGGTCATAATTTGGTCAAATCAATACCAATTTTCACTGCAGCATTCAAAAGGACTTCTCAATGAGGACTATTTCCATGACAATTTTCAGCTTTCTACTACCATCTGGTTCCAACACAGGAAAAAAACAAAGAACAGGTGGAACATCCTGTTTATCTTCCTCCAAACACTGCCCCCCTCGGAGAGTTGCTCCAACTTAAAGTCATAGCCTCTGAGAAGGAAATAAGTGTGGGAAATATATCTGTCTGAAAGGTAAACATAAAAGGAAGTTACTAATGAGAGTTTAAGAAGAAACACGTATGCTGTGCTAACTCCAAGTACTCGTTAGTCCTTTACAGAGCTACGTGGCACAGCACCCATCAATTCACTTGTACTGTTGCTGCTGGAGCACAGTAGCCAGCAGACATTCCTTAACAACTACACAATTATCTCTGGACTAGATGCAAAAAGAAAAAATGTGGATATAAGAACACAGATTGCTGACTTCAGATGCAATACATTTGTTCAGGACATTGCAAGTCATTCCTGCCATTGGGGAAAATTACATTTTTTTTATGAATTTGCAGTTTTTTAAGCTAGAAGGGATGGTCTATGCACTTCACACAACCCTTGATTTTACATCAGCAATTTCTACAATTGAAGACTTACATAATAAAAGAAGTGAGCTCTGTCATGTTTCCAGATTTAAAGAGAAGAACCTAAAATTTCAAGTAATTCAGAATTGTTATAAAGATTCCTTCAGAAAATGCCACAGACTGCAAAACTACAAAGAATGCAACTGAACATCAGGTGTCAAAATCTGTTCATACAGACTCCTTAATTTATCCTCTCTAATAAATAACTGTTTTAAAAAGGACTTAACATGCAACATACTAAGTAAACATACTAAGAAACCAGCTGATATCTAGTTGACTTACATAATAAATCAGAATAGATGAACAAAACACAGTCTAGTTTCTCATCATAGAGAGTAAGTGTTCTCACTTTGACCTCTATTTGTTTTTATATTATTAAGAACAAAATGTCATACTTATTATGTTAGAACTGTGATTTTCCAATTAAAAACAACCCAGCAATTTCATATTCTCATGCTTTATTCAAATGCTCCCTCCTCAAATATGTTTTTTGTAAGGAACCTAGAGAAAGAAACTATTCTATTTAAAAGTTTAGTGGTTTGAGTTTTAACAACACCCAAAACAAAAACAAAAGGCAAAAAGACCCACCTGAAACTACTTTGGAGACACTTTTGTCAAATATTACTAAAACAAATAGAAATACAAAACATCCAAAAAGAATATATGGAATATAAAAACCAAACCCTCAACAGAAGTATGGATACTAACCAACACTGCAGTTTCAGCAAACAAGAGATCTGAGTACATGCAGAAACACACCAACTCTGTTTGCTTTCCTCTTTCAGCTGTGGATTGACGCACATCCAGAACTTGTTAAAAGTCAGTAAGTATTATGGCTTATCCATGTTCTGCCTGCCAACAGTTCGCTCACTGGAGTCACTTCTCCAAAAGTGAATCTATTATCTTTTGCAGGCAGTAAATGTACATGTTATAAAAAATAAAGGAGAAACTGGTTAAAAACAGTATCAACCTTTGTTATGTGATACGGAAGTTTAAAACAGTATTTTAAGAAGTTAACTCCCCTCTTAAACAAGCTGTTAAGTAGATGTTACAATAACATAAGGAGAGAAGTGTAAGAATAGAGTTAAATGGACATACAGGAAGCTCTACCACCTGCCCTTTCCACCCATCCACTCTCATCCAGCATACTCAAGTGGATCTAAATCCCAATTATACAGGTCCACATCAGCCAACGTTACTGTTCAATCATCCACCTTTCATTCTTCTGGCGCCACTCGCAGTCCTGACCTGACAGATGCTTACATCAGACCAGATCTAGGTCTGCTTAGTCCTCCATAATCATATCATTTTACAAAGCATTTTAATCTTTGTGTTCAATCATTCCTTATGGTCTTTCTTAATTAAACACCTATGATAAATCATCCTTGATTGTTTTTCCTTCTCTCAAAATTCAAGCCAATTATTGCTAGTCTCCCACTCTCTTTTTGAGTAATTCCAAAAGATGTTTAATACATACACTAGTAATTCAGTACTTGAAAATTAATTCTCTATTATCAATAGCTATACACATCTGACTGCACTATCTACAGGAACAATGTTTTCATTTTATTTTCTGCTGCCATTCTACTTCATTCCCCTGTGTTCAACCTTGAAACCTGAATGACAATGCTTCCTACATCACTGCCTGCAGACATTCACACTGAAGCTGAAGGAGCTGAAGTATCAGTGCCTGACAGGGTTTGCTCTTTGATCAGCTTAGTGGTGCAAAGCCAGCTGGCTGCAGTTATTCTGTTGCCCAGGGAACAACAACTGAAGTGTATTCTTCCAAAATCTGCACAAGAGGCCCTTCTGCAGCATTGCCACAGCAGCTCGTGCTGAGCAAGGCTGAAGTGGTGAAGCTGCTATAGCTACAGCCCAGCTGGTGCCCATTAATGCTCTCGGTATGACAGGAACAAGCTCATGTTCAGAACCCTCCTTCTTTCCATTGACAAACATTTATCACTCTTCCTTATAAATCAATGTAAACATCCTTCTCTGAGCTTAATAAAATGAAGAAAAAACAAATTACTCAGATATGCATATTATTTTTTAAAAAAGAATAACCTTGTAGCCTTTTCAGTGAGTTCATAAAAAGATAAACTGTATTCTATTTATCTGACAACATGTCCTTCACAGGCAAAAGGAGAGGGAAACAATGCATGATTCTTTTTCTGGGTTAATAATTTCATCTTTTGTCCTAAAATCCTGTGTAGTCTTTGATTTTACATTTTTCTGAAATATATGGGGTGAGATATAGGTAAGAATAAAGAGTTATAGGTGATTTAACTTTTCTTTCCATTACTTAAATGCACTTTTTTAGCTACCAAAAGACAGCCCTTGATTTTCAAAAAAAAAACCCCACAGAAATACAGCAGCTCACTTTTTATCCTGAGAGAAGTATGTTTTCATTGGAGATGAAAGTAGAAATTATTAGTAGAAAAACAGTAACATGCAACAGTCCACATATATTCATCACAGGACATCTTGCGTACTTGGCTGTTGCCTCATATTACTCCAACCCGTGGAAAGTACTGCATAAGCTGCAGCATTCTTGTTATCATGCAGACCACAGATAACCATAAATTCACATTTACTGCACACCAATACAACACAGATACAGGCTTAAGTCTCTAGACAACAGCCTCTCATGTTTGCATTGTATATACAGATACCTAAGGGGTTTTAAAAATCTCACCAGCTACACACTAACATAGATAGAATGATCTAAAGGTGTGTGAAGGTTTGGGGTATGACATGGAGAGATGGCTAAACCCATCATTTTCTATGGAAGAACAGAAGACATAACGTGCAGACAGCACGTTGGACAAGGCATATATTGCTTTTTTTTTTTAATAATCTGATGCTTCTTATGCTATCCCAAGGTGATTTGAGACAACACTCCAGCACAGACCTTTTTTGATTATATACTCTGCAGATATACATCTGTTTGAGGGAGCTCAGAATTTACTGAGTGCCCTTCTGGAACTGTGACATATGAGGACAGCCCAAGCAAAGAACTGCAACCATCACTATACTGATGAGCTGAATACTGCTCTTCAGGCAGAATTTGGCTGCTCAGCAGCACCAACAGGCATGCTTTCTTTTGGACACTTCACATGACCAGATCTCATAACTCACAGCAATGACTTCTGGATATATCCCTCTATGTATTTTAACGCAGCAGAAAAGAATGGAGAAACCAACACTATGTGCTTTGGTTTGTTTGCAATGATCTTTCCGGTATTGTTACCACCAGCAAACCATAATGCAACAGTGGGAGACATACAAGCAGTAAGGCAATGGCTGGCCATATAAAAGTCATTTGTGAGATTTAACTTTCTGCTGAGGAGAGCTGCAATAAAAGTTAATGAACCATATTTACATGTTGGCTTCCATCATCACTAAGATGAGTGAAGCTGAACAGCATTGTCCATATTGATACTTTTACACACACAAAAGGACTCTCATGAAGGCACCTCATTTTCATCACCAAAGCCATGGCAGCTGTCAGTGAAGTCAGGTGAGATGACACCAATGCACTAAGGTTCCCACTTGATGTTTCATAAGGTATTAAAACACTACACTCCTTAACAAGTTAATGGGAACTGCAGATCACTTATCTCGTTATTGAATCAGGCACCTTAATAGAGAGAGGCATAGTCAAGGTTTTATCTAAATAACCTTAAGCATCCCCATTCTATTCTATTCTAGAGGAGTTCCAAAGACAAATAGAATGACAGTTCATAGAAATCTATCTCAAGCAGGACAAATGCCACTGCATCCAACATGAGCAGTTTACATGGCTGCCTCAAGCTTGATGGACCAAGTTCCAAACACTAATTTGATTCCAAAATAAGTTCATTACCCCTCATACCACCCTTTCACAGTCTCCCCTTGGTACTTCTCCTCAACAGAAACCCAGATGTGTGCCCACAAACTTTCTTCCAGCAATAACTTGGGATTCAAAGCTTAGATCTCAGAATCACAATCTGCTTATATCTTCACGTTATCTAGCCAATTTGGGTAGCTAGAGTCCAGATGTGTTTACACATGAAGCAAAAGTAATTCATGGAAGAAAATAATTATAAACAAGTGTTAGCTAGATGCACTATTTTGAGATACCTGCAATATTCTGTTCATTAAGTCAGTTACAAATGTTACAATTTAACAAAAAAGCTACTTTTACTAATACAAGAACAATGTATCTAGTTGTTTGGGTTTCTTCTTAGTTGAATTTAACTTAACTGACATCTCAAGATATCAACAAGTAAAATATTATATAAAATATAAAATATTATATATTTTAAATTATAAAAGTATATAAAATAACCAGACTAACTCCAGATTTGCTACTTTAGCAAAAAAATTATCAATTAGCTAAATATTTAAGATATGGCTCGTACTTGAATTCTGATGTTGATATAAGTCAGCAAGAGGAAAAAAATAAAAAAGAAAGAAAGAAGAAAAAAAATCTTTACCACTCTCTTAAGAGTAAGCAAGATCACACTCCTTCAGCCTTTTAAGCTTTCCAAGAAAGATCGGATACCGGGAAGCTAAAGCAGGCTATCTTTCTATGGTACAAAGTAAGCCACAAAAAAAGGAATGCAAAAAACGGTGAGATTGCAAAACATCTTAATATTTACTGGAAGGAACTTGCATAGTATACTTGGTTTCACTTGCATGACTCTGGAATAACTCTGAAGTCTAATACAACCCAGAAAAAAGCCAGGCCCTAACTTCAACCTATTTAGCAAACTAGTTGGATAAGAATGCCTAAACACATACTGTAAGACTTTATGTGCATCTGCAAAATGCTTTTTACTGCAACAATAGCATTGACTGGAGATGATGAAATAACACATTTTCTTTGTTTATTATACCAGTTCAGTTCAATATTTGAAAATCGAGTTAAAAAGCTATTTGAAATTAGAGACAGAAAACCACTTCTTTTGTTCTAAGCCAAACAAAAACCAAAACAAAAAACCAAACCAAACCAAAAAAAAACACCACAAAAAAACCCAAAGAAACCCCCCCAAAACAAACAAACAAATACAAAACAAAACAAAAAACCCCAAATCCAAACAAAAAAAGGGGGAGGAGAATGAAACCTTCTAACACTGAAGTATAGAGCAGCCTGATAATTCAAGGAATTATCTTCAGTGACAGTTCTAATTCAAAAGCATTTTTCCTCTTTCTGTATTTAAAGCAATCTTTTCAATATCATGACCATCCTGTAATACTTGCATTTCAGTAATTTTCTCTCCTCCCTCTTCTTTATGACATTAGTTCTACTTTGCTTCGTACTACAAATGTTACAATTATCCCGATAATCGCTGTCAAATAGAGATGAAATCCTAAATCAAGGGATAGCAAGGATCTGTGTTTCAAGTTAATTATATTACATATGGTCACCCAGTTCTTACACTTTTCACTATGTGTCTGCTCTTACACGTTGGCTGAGACACTACTGAGCTTGACTCCTGCAGCAGTCTTACATATGAATAAGATTATAGCAGAGACTATGATACGACAGCTACGTCACCTGTCATTTGGACAGAACTCACTACACACCTAGGCACAGAGGCCTTCAAATTTGAACAGAAATTAACATGGAACAACTTCTCAAACTGTTTACCACTTGTGTAGTATTTTTTTTTTAATCACATGGATCAGAAAGTCAACCATTTCACTGAAAAACTTACTGAAAGTTACTTGCAAAGGAACACTACAAATCACATGTAACAGCTAGAATTCCTAGAAAAAGAATAGGTACAAGCTAAGAACATTAGGAGAACACCAAGCACATTTATTTCTTCCCTCGAACTATGGGAATAAACTTTCTTCTGTACATCCCACCACTAGTGCTGAGAAGAGCAATGGGGAAGATTAAGAGAAGCATTCAACTTCCCTCCCCGTTTTAATGACTCACGGCCATACCAATGATTTCCCTACACGGAGTGTTTCTACTACAGCAGAGGAAAAGTGTCACCTGCTGTCTTCAATACTAAGCAGTTGAAGCATTATTTCCAGGATCCTTACTGACGAATTTTCTCTGCAGAAAGGCACCAGAGAACCATAATTCATAGCAGATTTAATGTTTTGAAATAACAGATTTCAAATGCAAACTTTATTTTACTTTTCAACAAAATTAAGCACCAGTTTTGTGTTTGCATGCCTATATGTCCTGGATCTAGAAACCCAAGCTATTTACATAGAGTCTTCATAACTGCTGCACAAGGGCACCTATCTTATTTGGAAAAATAAAACTGAAAAATGAGATGTGTGAGTGCATACGTGCCTGCCTGCACGAGGAAAGTTGCAGATAACAGCCTTCTCCATTAGCACTTCCTTTTGCCCTCTGGTGGCTTTCTATGTCCCTACACATAATGGAAGCCCAGACTCTATTTTTGTCAAGAGTTTCAAAATCCATTTACACTAGGAAAAATAAATCCGTGTCCCCATATATTTCCATGGATTTGAATAAGACATTGAAGTCTTAAAGAGAAGCAGGGGCAAGCACAAGCACAAAAGATAACAGCAACATATAAAATTATTATGCTTGATAGAGATTCTGCTTTTAAATGTAGTTTTTCCTCTCCCTAGTGAAAGGAATTCATCCAGTTTTATGCCATGGATTTAAAACAAAGACTCATCTCAAAGGCTAAATTTAAAACCAGAGGAGGCATTCCACTGTGAACTCCCCAAACAGCATTATTAGTGTCATGGTGTCAATTCCTAGTCTTACAGAGTTGACACACTACACTCAGATAATTCTACTGCATGCCAAAGGTGAGAACAACTGAAGGACTCAAAGAACCTTGGTGGTCAAAAAAGCAAAAGATGAGCTTCTCTGTTTATTAAAGTTTGTTGCAGTATGTAGAAAGAAATAATTGAAGCCATCCCCACATGATGCTGCACTCTGAACTGGTTACAACTCAGGGAAAAGCTCTTTGTATCAAGACTGACAATTCTGAGCCTCATGTGCAGCAGTAGCTATGGAAGTCAGCAAAGCATTGGGTATCTTTACAAAGGGCACCGAGAATAAAAGAGAAGTGATTGTTTCAGAGCCCCATGAAAACTTTATAAGCCCATATCTCAGACAGAGTGCAATTCTAGAATTTGCATCTAAAGAAGGGCATAGCAGAGTCAGAGAAGGGTGATATAAATGAGACCACAGAGCAACTGCCATATCAGATGTCCAACAGGTTAGGACTACTTAACTTGGAAGGAAAACATCTTGGGAAGAACATTATCTAAGGTTACAAAAACAGAAAAGCAGTGGCAAGGTGAAAGAATTGGTATTACAGAATTTCAAGGCCAAATCTTGAAATCTTAGAACTAAGTCATGGCTGGGCTTCGCGAACGAAGATTTAGGAAGACTCTATCCACGTTTGCTACAGGCACGCTGGTGACTTATGAGGCCAATACGAGATAGACATGTCCGATTGCAAAAGGCACAGCAAAAAGACTTTTTAGGTGGTGTATTCAGCAGGATACGATTCTTTCTGCGTTGTAGAACTAAGTGACACTAACAGAAATAGTACAAGTCTTAAAGAAAAGGTGAGGAGTTTGGCCAGTGAGTAGCTGACAGGAAATAGATGTTACAAAAGTTTCTGGCAGAAGGCAGTCTCCAAGAGAGACTAGAACCTCATCTGTAGTTCTGTTTATGCTGTTCTACATATCTGCTGGCACTGCTGCAGGAGTCACAATACTGATAGAGATGAACCAGTCATTGGTCTGATCAACAGGCTGGTACTATTTCCTTTGGAAGAAAAACTTAAGGGTAGTTCTTATATACTTACAAGGTTAACTCTCACGGAGACAACAGCTTGAAGGTAAAATGACTTGCTCCACCTCACCATCTACTCCATAACGAGAATAGTTCACACTAACAAATGAAATCATTGTATCATTCCTTACTTTTCCCCATCCCTGGGGAACTGATAGTTATGTCCAAGAAAATTTAAACAGTCAAAGGTTATACTGATAATCAGATAGGACACCTATGTTCCCCTTTCTCCTGATCAATTTTGGAGATAAACAGGAATGATATCTCAGGATTTCTTCCTCTGTTCAGACAGCAGTGGACATTTAAACATTTTAGGGCTTAATCTCTGGTTCATACTTTTTTTTTTTTTTTTTTTTTTACACATTGTTGAAGCATTTCCTTCATGAACTACTTGTAGCAGCCTTTCAGTACCTAAAGGGGCCTATAAAAAGCTGGAGAGGGACATTTTATAATGGCATGTGGTAATATGACATGAGGTAATAGCTTGAAACTTAAAGAGGACAGGTTTGGATTAGATATTAGCAAGAAATTCTTTATTGTGAGGATGGTGAGGCTGTGGAACAGGTTGTCCAAAGAAGCAGTGGAATTGTTAAAGGCCACATTGGATGGGGCTTTGCACAGTGTGGTCTTGTGGAAGGTGTCCTTGCCCATGGCAGGAGGGGTGGAACTAGATGCCCTTCCTAATGTTTTAAAGACCTGTGACTGTCATATTATTACAAAAAAAAAAATCTATGCAGAAGACAAATTCATATTTTTCTTTTCAGCCTTGCATTTTCATGTCTTGTTGTACATGTCTCTCATACTCTGTTCCCACAGGAATTTTTAAGAAGAAAACCCTATGAGAAATAACTGCTGAGCAAACTTCTTCAAACAGCACAGGATGAAGAACTGTGAAGAACTTCCTTGCTTCAAAATAGCTGTAATTTTTTCAATTGTCCTTACTAAGACGGCATTCACACATCTCAAGGATGACAGAAATACCAGACAGCATGTGACATTAGGATCTTTCCTCAGGACTGCCTATGGTCTCAATGTCATCAAAAAAAGTACAATTTCTCTCAAAGTTCTACTGAAGATCACTTTGATGAAAAGCATGAGTGAAAAAAAAATCACAAGCAACTCCTGAAACAATTCTTTAGCATATTCTCTATGATAGTATATTCTATATGACTTATTAACATTATTTAAGAGTTTGAATTATTCCCTTTTAATTAGTCAAAACATGAACATTTGTTAAACCTCAACTCGGAACCTTTCTATAAACTCAAAAATCAACAAGCTGGCAAACAACTCTGGTCCATCATCTGATTCAGCATTTGGTAACTGAAAGTAGCTAGGAAAAAAAAGTACCCTCTTCAGGAGCAAGAGCTGTACAAATTAACCAATTATCATCGTTAGAATTTATTTTGCCTCAATGAATGTGTGCACCTAATACCCCGTAATTAAACATTCCCTTCAAATTGAGAAGGATGAAGCTTTCACTTTAATTCATCAACATTCTTTAAGACATACCTGCACAATACCTTATGATTCTAATCACAACACAACCACCCCATAGCACTAGATGTTGTATAAATGCTGTACAAAAAAGGATACCTCTATCAAAATATCTTCTTCTCTAGAAAGATGAAATTTTCTCTAAAATGATTACTCTTTATTTTGTGGAATAAGCTGCACAAGAGAACACCATATCATTGAGATTAGCAGAACAGAAATTCTCGACCAGATCTTCATACATTAACCTATTTCATATACATATTTATCATGTCTTTTGTCCAATTTCTGAGGTACTTATACATTTCCTTGCAATGCATTCTCCAAAAAATCAATCTGTGTATTTTATATAAGTCTGCAATGAAGAACCATGACCGGTATGGGGTTTTTTTGGCAACTTACTTAAAATAAAGTCAAGTACAGGTCTCCAACCCTGAGACGAACTAGCTCAGTTAAGTTCAAATTTTTACAGGGCAAGTTGAAAGAAGGAGGCTACACTCCAACTATTCATGACTTTCTTGAACTACCCCTGAGCATCACTGTCTGAGAGTGCTAGGTGGCCCACACCAAAACTGCTCAGGGAGCATGCTCACAGTTTAACAGCAGGACCTACTGCAAGTTAGTCCTTAATTCAATGCCGTGGCCCTGTTCAAGTTATTGGAACACATACGTAACTTTAAAATAGTCTAATATCCTGATACTATTTATTTTACTCTGTGGGTTAAAATTTCCAGCAAAAACTATGACTACAACAATACTGCTGTAAAAAAAACAAACAAAAACAAAACAAACAAAAAAAAAACCAACACCCCCCCCAATAACCCACAAGAGCAGCCAGCTGACTGATATCAAAACCTGATTATGCAACATTAAGACTTTTAAGTGAGCAGGTTCTATCCCTCATAAGCTACAAGCAAGTAGGTAGGGGTTGTTTTCTTCTTAAATGGTTTTCAGTGTTGATATAGCTCACACATGCAGTTTCCACACCTGCCTCACAACATTAAAGTAAATTATTGCAAACATTAGACTTTAATGCTGTTATTTTTGTGGCCTATATTGTCACATGCTAATTTTCAAGTTTTCCATTACATAAAGGTACTCTTGTGGCTGTGAAAATACCCTTGCAACCCAATTCACAATTGCGTAAACAATCAGCATAATAATTTTGTTTAGTTTGCTAGCACAGTTTGAAACAGTTAAAAGAGAAGTTTAAGTCTCCAGACCACTGTTCATCTTATAGCAGCATCAAAACTAAAGGTTCAATTCAACAGTTTAAGATTCAGCAAGTTATTTCACTGATCATTTCCGTAAATGGCTTGTAAAGGAAGAAAAACAAGGTCTCAGGAAAATACGTGGAGTTGTGTGAAAGACTGAAATGTTATGGTTAATGGCTTAAACATTGTCAAAATCACCAGACTTTTGTCCACTGTAGCCAACTGCTCCTCTTCGACCACTGAAGCCCACTCCTCCCCAAATATGCCCCCTGACAGGAGCTGGACTCTTGAGTTAAGCCACCTGACAGGAACTTGATATAAGATCAAGGTGGTACTATTGGCCAAATATCTCAGGTCTGAGGAGAAGTAAACAAGTCTGGGGGGCAAAGAATGTATCCACAACAAAAGCCATTCTCAGCAGCTGAGCTGACAATCACCTCTGGCTGGGTTCAGCAGGGGAGGCTATAACCCACAGACTCATCTGAATGACTCAAAACACTGGCCCTTTTGTGAAGGCACAAAGGTGCTTTGCTGAGGCCACCAGAAGGACAGGCTACCCTGCAGAGATGGGATGGTGCCTTCTATCATGGTAATTGTCCTCTGTTCAGCTGGAAAACTTCCCCCCAAACCTCCCAAGAGAAGGTCTGATGGGGCTCAACAGCGCTGAAGTGAGAGGCAGCTGAGAAAGGGTCATAAACAGTCAAAGACCTCCAGAGCACTCACCAGACTCATTCCTGAGGCTTTCCACCAGAGGACTGCACGTGATCCAAAACTGCTGCAACAGATCCAGAGTCTGCTGCAAGAGACAGTGTAAATTCCCCTCCCCATCTCCGCAGAGGGGTTGCTTGGGTGTTCCCGCCTGGCCTGAACGTGTATCAGTCCACCGAACTCCGTTTCATGGGCTTCTTTTCTCACCCCCAAAGGATCAAGACCATCACTTCAACCAATGGACAACTAAATTGCAACGATCAAGTCTCGTCTTAGATCAACAGTTGGTGAATATGAACTCTTATCCCCTCTTTCTCTCTTTTCCCTAATACATTTTCTAAGGAATATTTTTATGCTTTCATATTGCTATATTACTATAGATAATAATAAACAAAATGGCTACAAACCTGCTTTCCATCGCAACCAAACTGTTCTAAAATAAACCCTGCATACATATATTTACAAACACTGATCATTCACTCCAATCTGCCCCAAGGGATATATTAACAAGAACCTGGGTTACCCTCGCATTGTGGGGTGCTTGTAACTAGTTGCCACAGAGAAAGAAGAAACAAAATGCAAATGAAAAAACACCAATTAAAAAAAACCACAAAACAGGCAGACATTTAGCCACAGTAACAGATTTTTCTATTGAGACACTAAATGGTACAGAAAGCCAAATGCGAACACCTAAGGGCTATATCTCACCACTGTAACATTTCTCTACCCTTCCCTAGAACTGATCGCCTAAAGGCTACGTTACCACCTCATACCTTCCTGTGTTCTCACAAGTGGTTGCAGCCACACACTCACCCTTTACATGATATATCCCTTAGTTGTTTTTGAGATCTCCTTCCTCAAGATCTCCATATTTCTCCAGCTATACTAGTGCCTTAATTTCCTCACTTTGCCTTTCAGTAAGCATCTTCCCCATCAGACCTGTGACACTTAACAGTACAATTGTCTACAATTATGCTCTCAAGACACGGTCATTCACTTTTGTCCCCCCAAGCACACCCGTCCCCTGCAGACAGGAGACAGGCTGAAGTAGCTGCACACAATCACGTCCTGAAAACTAACCTTTACAGTAATGGAGTCTGCTACCTAGATCCAATTAGAGCTTCAGCAGGTGAACTGCATTTTCCACTAATGCACAATTTCCAGTCTGGATCATTTGTCCATTTCCTCCTCTGTATCTCCTCACCACTTCCTTTGCAGAAGTTTGCCTTACTCCTCAACTTCTCAAACAATTGTCTGCAGAACATCTACCAGAACACTAACTACACAAGTAACTAGCCATTACACAGTATCAAAATTCAAACAAAACTAATTTCTTGCTGACATGCTGAATAGATCAATCTGTATCTCAGAGCAATGCATAAATCTGAGTTTTTATTCTGGCTTATAGGATATAATGAAACATTATATTCAGGTTTTGCAAAGAATAAAGCAGAAACTTATCAGATTAAAAGTTCCCTTTATATTTCTAAAAATTATTTTAGAATGACACTTTTTCTCAAATATCACCATGATCATTCACCCTCTCTAGTTAGTATTCTGTTCCACAGAGACCAGACCCAAGACTCACTCTGAAAGAAGCCATCCATTGCTGACAAACTGGCATTGCTGCAAAGTCTTTAGAGTCTTACAGAAAAATCCCTTTGCATTCCCCATTTCTTTTATGATGTAGCTGAAATTTACTTTATTAGTCCACAGAAAATAGCCTGCCTCCATTTTAACAGTATCATAAAATAGCAGGTGAGAGAAGGGGTGGGATGTATAAACAAGACAACAGATTAAGAAGTTCTATATGAAACAAAGCATATGCAAGGCACACACGCACACAAATCCCACATACAACCTGTACCTACCACTGTGCATCCACCTAACTCAGAAATTTTCCAAACACCTAAAGACAGTGTATTATAAGATGGAATGACAAAAAGGACATCATCAACATATTTCCAAGTATTACCCAACATTATATTAATCACAATATTTATCCAGGGTCCCAATTTTTTTCAGCCAACCCTAGAGCTGAGGCTTCCATCACCTACTCTACATACAAAAATTGTATTAGACACACCCTGGCCTGTTGCCTGTTGCTATTTCTCTGTGCCTCAGAACACAATTAAAAGTCCATTCAAATGGCTTTTTGATTTCTCCTCCTGTAGCTTGAAACTTAAGTAATACTGAGACTGTATATGGATCATATTCCAATGGGCTTTGCCAGGGTCTTCATTGTTCTAGTTCCCAAGTGACTCCCCCTAGTGCGATCTGCAGGGTTTTGGTATTTCACCTCTTTACAATGAAAGTGTATCCTATAGCAGGCTAGGATGCTCTTTTGAATACCAAAGAAAGCTTCGTTCAAACTTTAAGTAGTAATACACATGTGAAACGATTTCCCCCTTAACAGTTGAAGAGAGCTCTTGGATAGCTACCCATCTCTTGAAGACTAATTTATCTTCATTTCTAAACTTATATTTAGTGTATCATTATTCTCATTGGTTCATATCACTATTTGGAGGGTACATTCTTGACCCCCACCTCATCGTTCTTCTTTTCCGACATTTGAAAGTGCATTTCTACTAAGAAATGCTATAATCTCCTTAATTACTTTGTCACCTCTCTTATTCACTTTTTAGAAGTGTCACTCCTGTCACATTTTAATTTACAGAAAGTAAAAAAAAGAGTAGTTGAACGACTACAGCTAGTCGGAAAAGCAGAAAAAAAGGGAAGGTGTAATGTTCCTAGAATTGTTCTGACAGGGATTTTCCACTAAATACAGCATCCTCCATTTTAATTCTGGGCTACTGTAGAGTAAGTTATTTGATTTCTGCTTTGCTGAACATACCTTTAGGATATTAATAAATATCAGAGGCAAATAACTACATGTAAATTTTCAGAGATTAGGCATTAAACCAATTAAAATGCAACTGTGGCACTCTAGCTTATTGCCACTTATTATTATCACCCAAACCCCTCTGAAAATTGTGTCATTCTCTCAAGAATTCATACTTTTAGATTTTTTAATCCTAATCTGTATCATATTGAATTTAAACAATCTAATTTAACTTCTAAAGTTAGAAGACTACTAAACTCATTTCCCCCCTTAATTTTTACCTACTTTAAAGCTGTCAGTAGCAATCTCATCCTGTTCAAGAGGGAAAAAAACCCCCGACACCCCTATTTTAATTCAGTTGAGTTGCCATAGTAGAGGAGAAAAATGATGCATCAGCATGTCACAACTAACTAACAGTGCATGAGTTCATCTAGATATCTCAAGTATTAATTTTATAAAGCCTTCTTCCTCTGTCCCCAAGATATTTAGACTTAAATCCTTCTTTTCTCCTCTTATACCTTGCTTCTTCCACATATTTATACACTTTTCTCCCTTCAGTTAAGGAATCTGTGATAAAATAAAACATCCCTAATTCTCATGACATCAAATAGCTGCCAAATGCATTTGGAAAAAGTTACTTCTCAGTGTCTTCTCAAGACACATCTTATCTATCAGCAATGCCAGTAACACAGGAATGATCTTAATATATTTCTAGCACAAATATTGCTGAGTATGTTAGAAATATGCAGTATAGGCAAGTGCTGTGCCTCCAGCATAGTAAATTCATGATCTTTTCTGAAGGTTAGGCAAGAGTATACATAACCAGTAAGCCTATCAACTGATAATAAAATCATCTTCCTATAACATCCGTAGTAAAGTATAAAATTGCATAAGCAATATATCCATGATTGGTGAGAGGGGGGACCACTATAATCAAGGCAGAAACTGAGTCAAATAAGTTCTCCCTTTGTAATTAAGTCAGTATTTTTAAGATGTGTGCATGAGGAGGGGTAGAGAAACAGTTCCACAATTTTTTTCTTTGTATAAAAACAAAATGTCCTAGAAAATGGAATTTCTGGTTAATATACAAAGATACAATTGTTCCAATACTACTGGAACCATTATTATTCTAGTTAATGTCACAATTGAGAATGAAAAGATACAAGGGTTTATTAATGATGCAATGCCAAAATTAGATAAAGAAGTAAATACTTGTGCTAGCAAGGAAGAGTTTTCCTTAATTTTTACGTGAGAGTCAGGAAGTATTTTCCTTATAAAAACCTAATTGTATATTGATACCCTAGCAAAGTATCTTGAACAAAGAATACAGAGCAGCATTTAACTGAATTATTCTCAGACACACAGACATGGCTTAAACTTTCCATTTGATTCGTGACCCCACAAAAAACCAGCTGTTACCAGCTGAATATGCATGTCCATTTCCCCCATAAAATTCTTAGCACTCAGCAGAGATTAACAAAAAGCTTTGCCTATTACACTGTTTTGCTAAGTTTTATCCCTACAAGAGAAAGGAGAAGCAAACTACATCAGATCATCTGTATTTCAAAACATACAGCAAGATTGCTAGTGTTGTCTGTGACTTTGGGGCAGCAGAATTAACTGTCAAGTCATTAAGAAAAAAATAAACAAGAGCCTAAATGTCTTGATAACATTACAGGGGATGATAACAACTGTATACTATGGAAAGATTTCACTGCATTTTAATTTTTTTTTTTATATTCCCCAAAATTGCTATAAAAAAGGCAAGTTCCTCTTAACAAAAAACAAAGAAGAGCTGTGAAAAAGTGCTCTTCTGTTTGCATCTACTATATTTTCTTTCCATATAGTAACATAAGACCTTATTCATACCTCAGCTATGCTAACTATCTGTAAGTGTGAGAAAGAAAATTCAGTGTCTCTCCCAATACAAAGGGGGAAATTTCAAAGTTTTTTCATGAGCATTTCACCCTATTCCATTAGCTTATTTAGTGAGCTAGGAAATGCAAAATGTACATAATTCCACTCTCTTCAGTGCCACATTTTAAGACCTCTTTAAGCAATTTCAAAAAACAGCTATTAATAATGTGCAGTTTTGGTTACCATAATATAAGAAAGATATTAAGCCATTACAGAGCAGCCAAAGGAGGGCAACAAAAATGGTGAAGGGCCTTGAGGGGAAGCCACATGAGGATGGACTGAGGTCACTTGGTCTGTTCAGCCTGGAGGAGATTGAGGAGAGATCTCATTGTAGTTACAACTTCCTCCTGAGGGGAAGAGGAGAGGCAGGCACTGATCTCTTCTCTGTGGTGACCAGTGACAGGACCTGAGGGAATGGCCTGAATCTGTATCACAGGAGGTTTAGGTTGGATATCAGGAAAAGGTTCTTCACTCAAAGGGGGTTGGGCACTGGAACAGGCTCCCCAGGGAATCGGTCACAGCACCAAGCCTGCCAGAGTTCAAGAGGAGTTTGGATGATTGTCTCAGGCATGTGGTGTGATTCTTGGGGATGGTTCTGTGCAGGGCAAAGGGTTGGACTTGATGATCCTTGAGGGATCTTTCCAACTCAGCATATTCTGAGATTCTTTAGGGAAGCATAAGGTTTATTTTTCTGCTTTCCTTAACATGAATGCAAAAGTCGACTTCTAACCGAGGTAACCTAAGGATATGACACCAATGCGGTATAGGTAAAAGTACAGCAGATTTTTTGAAAAATGCCTGAGTTGATAATTCCAATTTAAAGTGTTTCCACATAGCTAGATGTTCAAACTTTGCACATTCCAAAATATCAAAACACCTTAACAAGTTGAACATGTTTAAAAAGGACTTACTTTTATTGTAGCAGGTTGCTAGTACACCTTTATCTGCAGGACTGGTACTAATGTGCCAAATTTCACCCACTTGATGAAGGAGAACGTTTTTGTTTATAATGTTATTTTCATCATCAAAATCGATTATGTGAATCTGCAAATACAATAAAAGAGAATATCAGGGTTTCAAATGTTTTCCTGTGGGTCTTAATTATACATGATGACTATATGGAGCAATTTAATGAGATTTTTATAACCGATATCTATTTTAATTAATTGTTATATCAACAATTTACTATATCACTGATTTCATGTAGGATTAACCTTTCCAGGAAAACACAAGCAATTTCCCTGTTTTGAGGAAATGCTATGCTTATTCTCAATTTTCAGCTTCAATCTTGAAGGTGATTTTTCATTTTATGGCTAATTGTCAATAAGCCATTCATATTACAATTTAACAATTCTTAATAGCAATAAACAAAAATAATATTAAAATTCTTAGTCTAATTGTCTGCACCAATTCTGTACCTAAATCATGGAATTCAAACCAACTACAAAGAAAGAAGGAGATAGAGGGAAAGAATTCTTCTTTCAAACAAATACTCTAAACTCAGTAAGAAATTTTTTGAGAGTTCACCTCAGCAATTACGTACCTCTAACAAGATACAAATTTGTAAGCTTTTTATACTATATGAAAACATAAAATATTGAACTGAAAGAGGAAGAAAAACAATAATATTTAAATAAAGAGGTAATATTTTTAAAAGACAGAACTAAGTTTGATTTTTATTATTTTCATTTTTGTTTTTTGCTGGTTTGTTTGCTGTATTTTTTTTAATAGGTCTACGTTACTATAATTTTTTCCTCTCTGTTTTTAGTTAGTTGTTTTTCTGTAGTTGCCTCAAAAATACAAGAAATTGAGGAAGATTCTAGCCTGCATAACACACAGAAGTAA
Source organism: Lepidothrix coronata (assembly GCF_001604755.1). NCBI lineage: Eukaryota > Metazoa > Chordata > Aves > Passeriformes > Pipridae > Lepidothrix > Lepidothrix coronata. The sequence goes on along the minus strand of NW_016690522.1, from coordinate 297,071 downwards.
GTTTACTCAAGGGACTAATTCCCCTAACCTCAATAGTGAACAAATACATTTTAAAAGACTCACAAATTTTAGAGAACTGTATCCTCATTAAAAATTCATTTTCAAAGTTGGTGAAAAACGAAGAGGGAAAAAAGCCAGGAGATATCCAATCATCATGACTGAATTAAGTCTACTTATTTAAGTACTGAATCACTGCAAAAATCTTAGCTATGCAGAATTACAGAAGATTTCCTTAAAATAAAGGAAATAAAGCTACTAAATACGTCTCAATCTAAATTGGTAATATTAAACACTATTATTTTTAAGGGGCTGAGTTTACATGTTATCTTCTTCTTTATTGTCCAAACAGTTATCAGCAATTCCTCCTTCAAATATAATCCTGGAACCTCATCACCTGTATTATTCTTCCATTCTGTCATCCAAGGCATGTAAGAACATCTGCAGTTGATTAGCAAGTTGCCTTTTCAAACTTCATTTCTTGCCTTGAATCTAGGAATCAGGACACTATCCATCTACCCCAACAACTGCATATCCCTCTTAAAGAGTGGCCCTCCTGTCTTTTAAAAAAAGATCAGTTTAACCTTTATCTCTTTTTTTCCTTTGGAGACTCCTTTGGCAGCTCCACCTAAGTCCCTCACTGAGGGGAATGAGGCCACTTCCTCTTCCTAGTCCTGTCACTTGTTACCTGGGAGAACAGGTACGTACGTACAATCCCTACGTGGCTACAACCTCCTTTCATGTGGTTGTAGAGAGCTATAAGCTCTGTTGCCCTTCTCTGGACCTGCTCTAGCACCTCAGTGTCTTTCTAGCAGTGAGGGGCCCAGAACTGAACATAGGATTCAAGGTTTGGCCTCACCAGTGCATTATACAAATCATGGAAATTAGAGATGAGAAAAGAGTAAGTGACATACTTTGGTATTTCCAATGCATACAATGAATGCATTAAATTTAGCAACAATGAAAGTACTGGGGAGAAAAGTTCTAAAACTACACCTTGTAGAACACAGTACATCAGAGAAACTACTTAAACCATTCCCAGAAAGTTATAAGAACCAAATGCCAAGTACTACACACTATTAATATGTCAAATATTGAGAGAATATAAAATCTTATAAACATTTTCCTTGCCTTTGAAATATTACTGTTAATAGGAAAATATTTTCACCTAAAATATATTCTCCTATGAATACCTAAGATTGCTTCATACAGCAATAAACCTCAACAAGGCAAAAGTTATCATGCTAGCTGTACAATCACTGATCTTCCAAGTGAACTACACCTGCCCAGGACTAGAAGGGAAGAAATATTCTGCACATGATAAAACTTCTCACTGTGGAGTACTTGGTAAGTTCTAAAGGTTGCAAGCCAGCTCATAAGTTTGGTCAGGTAACTAGAAAAATTTTCAAGCAAATCTAGAGAACCTAGTGCTGAATTAAGCAATAATGAGCTGAGGCCTAGGGCACTTCTTGGGGATTAGCAACTAGATGAGAGGAAATGATGGCCTGAGGCACAGCTAAAGGCCAATAACCTCCAAACATCTGTTAATACACTAGGAATGGTCCTGCATTTCTACTGTTAATGTTATTCACTGGAAAAAGAAAAGCGTACTCAAAGTTGTAATATACGTAAACATTTCTAAAATACATAGTATATGCCCAATAAACTTACCTAAATCAAAACATCTAAATTATTGAAGATCTGCTGGATATCAACTGATAAGTGAGAACCATTCTTTAACTAGAATTTTGTATCAGGATTTAATTAGTTGACCCAGGTAGTAAAACCACCACAGAAATCACAGTAGAAAGACACATTATAACCAATATTTGAAGAGCATCAGAGACAGCACAATCAAAAATATAACTGAGTATACATACTTAGTTAACTAAGTTTGTCTGCCTCTTCTTTTGTTACTGTTCTCATAAGTATTACCTGAAATGTAAAGAATCTGAATACTCCATCCCCCTTATGCCTTGGAATAATTTTTCCTTGAGTCTCATTCAGTATTACCATTAAGTAACGAACTCAAAACTTCACTGGGAATTGACAGCTCACTTCTCCCAGAGCTACGGCTCTGAGCTGGTTTTATGCAGCCCATTACAGACCATTTTCAGAAGAATTGGTCACTCCATCCAATTCTAGAGACTTCTGTGGTGTGTTAGGCTTGGCTAACAGTTAGACTCCCACCCAGATACCTGCTCCTCCCAAGCATGACAGGGGGAAAAACCAGGAAGAACAGGAGTGAGAAAGCTATGTGTCAAGATGAAGACAGGGAGCTCACTTACTAGTTACTGTTCCAGGAAAAACAGACTTGACTTGGGTGAATTAATTAATCTACTGCCTCTTAAAATAAACAAGTACCTTCTTTCCCTCCTTTCCCAGTCTTAACTGCACCCCAGACCCCTGTGATCCCCTTCCAATGGGGCAGGGGGTCTGGGACAGTGGTGGTTATGGGCAGTACATACTGTTTTGTGTCTGACGCTCTTTGCATCTCGCTCATTTCCTCTGCTTCAGCATGGGACCTTCATGGGACACAGTTCCTTCGGGAATATCCACCTGCTCTGGCACAGGTGCTCCAGAGGCTGCAGTGGATACCTGCTACAGCATGAAGCATCTTCTGTTTCTCCTGACCTTGGTCTTACCTCTGTCGTTTCCTCTACTGCTCCTCCTCTTTCCATCCAGCATTTTCTCCCCTCTCTTAAACATTTTCACAGAGATGCCATCACACTGACTGACTCAACTGTGTCCTGCAGCAGATTCATTGGGACCAGCCACGCCTGGCACGGGCAACTGCTGGCCTCTTCTCAGAGGCCACCACTGCAGCCCTTCTGCTACCCAAGCCTTGCCACCTGCATTCAGAACAACTTTCTAACTCTTCTAGCCTCCAGAACTTGTTTCACTATGAATTTTACTGCAATTTAGTCACAAAAATTAAAATTGCTGTACAATTAGAAGTCTTGTACTCCTAAGTGCAGAAGAGACAACCCAATAGAAATTGAGCCATGAAAGTCATCAAATTTTAGTTTGAATTGTTAAACTTATGACCAGAAAGGACACAGCTTATTGTCAATAACTAATGATGAAAAATTCAGTTTATGAAGCTTTACATACACTTAACTGTGCATGTAGCAGTAGTCTCATTACAGGCAATTAAGACTTAAAGACTTTTGTTTTACTTTTCTTCTCTTCTGTGGTTTAAAGATAGCTCCAGAGAATCTATAGATCCAATGCAAGAAAAATATTTTCTTCACTAAACCAATCTGATTTAGTCATAAAATTTAGAAGAGCAATTTAATTTTCAGAAAACACACACAGCTTTCACTCAATAATATATCTTACCAATATCTTTACATTTTACTCACAGAAGTCTTCAACTTGACTATCATAATGTTCATATTCAACGGGGGGAGAAAGGAGGAAGAATGATTTTGGAACAACATTTAAAAAAAGAGGGAAAAATTACAACTGACACTTGACAGAAAAATTACCTGATTATCATATCTAAGAGACTGTGTTCCAACCAAAAATCTTATTGCATCTGTTTCTGCTGTTTGAGGTGTTAAAGCTCGTGCCTAGGGAAGAAGAAAGCCATTAGAAAAGTTCAATTAATACAATCCATTAATTTCAGCAAAAATCTTGAAGCTTATATATCAATTATCATTTTAAGCATTTACATTCTTACAAACTGCAGACTTTCCTGCCCTTTATGTCTATTTTGCTTGATACACTTTTTGTGCAATTTCTCACATTTGTGAGGTGTGGAGAACATGCTGGTGCTAAATAAATTACCTGGCCTTCATTATAACAGTGCTAATATTCAATATAGCAGTGCTTCTAAACTAATTCTCCTTTATCAACTGAAAAAACTCTATAGAACAGTGGACAATTCTTAAATACACTATCTACAATATCCAAGAAAGAGGTTGTTCTTTTAGAATTTTTCATACCACTCAGGTTGAAGATGCCTTCATTAAAAAAAAAAATCATTAACCACCAAATTTAGAAAAAAGTTAAAAACCAAACCCCTTCTTTTCCACTCCAGACCATTACAGATAAGAATTGTCTGAATGATGGGAGAAATAATTTGTTATTTACATATCAAAATTTAGTAATAATCTTATTACTTTGTTGTATTATGTTAATGGGAATCCAAGACCCTCTGCCTTGCATCTTCAACTTGCACCAACTGCAGTCTTGGAAGAAGCAAAACAAAGCAGTTAAGGGCCACAGGAGACACTGAGAAATAAGGTATAGGTTGAACTAAACCACAATTGCTAGTTGGTACTAGTCATTTGCAGAGACTCTCTTGGCTAATTTTAAGTTAATGGGAGGTAAACTAACACTCAAAGGCACTTTTAGCAATCATAAGTTAACTATGAGGAATATCCACTACTTCTCCATGCAAAAGATATCCTAACAATATTGTTCAATATGATTTTTTTTTATCCAAACAGAAAATTTAATTTTTGCAAATCACATCCTATTTGACATAAAATACTTCAGATCTCTTCAGACACTAAAGCCTGTATTGCAAGCAAATATTTCAGAAGGATTCAGGTAAACTGTTGCATGGCCCTTCTTGCTGCCATTCTTATTGCCATGTCATGCAGCTTAGTTACATTTTGGATTCAGGAACACTTCAATATAGTCCTATTTGAAACTTGTTGTTAAATTAATGTCAAAAAGCTGCCTAGAAGCTTGGAAGGGACTATCTGGAACACATTATATCATAATACCTAAATGTAGAGCAATTTAATTCTAGAAAGGCAACTTGAAGTTATTTGACTTTACTTAAATAAAGCAAAGCCATCCAAATCATCATCTGGCTATAACAGTAAGAAACAACTAATTTTTCAGAATCATCTCTGGACTCCTACAAAGCAGATCCTTCTTTTCTGGCATCTGCAATGTGTGATTCAGACAAAGTAATATTTTGCATAAGATGAAGCATAAAAAGTTTAAAAATGCAATAAGTTTAGTAAGTATAGGTTAATAGCCTATGCTTGCATTTATACATTTATAAAGGAAAAAAAGCACTAGAGAACATAATTCAATGAGTAGTTTGTTTTCAAAACACTCAAATGCAGATTAGAGATCAGTGTGAATCCAAACCAATTTGTCTGTACTCTCCTATTTATGCAGCTCTTACTTACAAGAAGCTTAGTTGTTTCTGTCAATCAGAAACACTCTATAAAGTCCACCAAGATGATTGCAGAGAAGCTTTTATTTTGTCTTGAACAGAATTTACATTTGCAGATCTTTGGCAAAGAGTTCCTTTTCACTCAAAAGGCCTGTTTTCACTTATTTTGAAGAAAACACTAGAAATAAGCCAACAGCTATGTATCTCTTTCAATCAAACAAGCTTCTGTTGTTTCTGTAAGTCAAAGAGAAGACCTCCAGGATGTTTAATAAAATAAAAAAAATGGGTTGTCACCCCTTTTAAAGCTTTTCAAGTAAGTCTTATCATGCTGCTTTCAAAGGTTGGACACCAAGTGCCCAAAATAATGTAAATACTTATGCATTAGCTTCTCTAGCTCTTCCTTAACATATTTTTAAGTTATTTCCCATTTTGCGGGGTGGGAGGAGGTGGGGAGGGGGAAATCGAAGGCCTGAGGAAAGTATTTAAACACATTTCACAACAGGAAACACACTATTGTTTATTTCCCAACATAAAAATCTACAACATGCCTACATACAATACAAGGTTCATAAGTGTTCATAAATCAGGAAGATCTGATTCATAAGAGCAATATCAGTACAGTGGACTTCCATTTGTCTCCTGCACAAAGATACGGATAATTTTGTCTATTCCGAGTTACTTTTAGAGAACAGAAAGTTATTTCAACAGATGAAGACACCAAGTAATCGTTGTTATGAACAACATAACTGAATTTGGAGTGCTGTCAGGATCAAGGAAAGTGCCTTAAGTTTGTCATCTTGTACTCCAACATGTCAGAGCAGGTTGCAAATTACATCTTTCACAAAGCTTCCTGCCTCATGACTGCAGCTACTACATAGAAAATAAGCAAAAAGCATAATATAATGAATATGCATTAAATTTAAACCAATAGAAATTATTATTTTTAGAAGTCTGCACCTACAGAACACTAAACTGCATATAGCCCAAAAAGATTTTACTACGAGGCTTTCAAATAGGCTGGAGAGGGACTTTTCACAAGGGCACATAACTAGGAAAGATGCAAACAGCGAGAAAACAAGTAATCCTTACACACACTGTCACAGCAAAATCCCATCTAACTGATAGTGCCAGACAATGCAACAACATACATAGTTAGATCATTTCATTTTTAAAGAAGGCCTAAGACCAGGAAAAAAATACTAGCAAGCAAAAACATCATGAACAACAAGGAACTTTTTGGCTCCACGTCCAAATTTCGTATTTACCAACAGCCCTATGAGGAAATGTGCCTGGTTCAAAGCAGGCAGTTTTATAAAACAGGACAAAGACCTAACTGCAAATCCACTACAAAAACAGGTATGCAAAGGACATGCAAAAGCCTAGATTACAAGCGTGAGAGGCAGCAGCAGAAAGATAAAGCAGAAGAAACAACAATCATTGTACCAGAATTCAGGTAAGACTAACTGGAGACTGGGCATCATGTCCATGCCTACACCATGCTCAGTGTGATGTCAGACAGAGATCACCTTCTACCTTGCCCTTGACCATTTAGGCCACTTCTAGAATAATAAAAACCTCTGAGAGAAAAAACAGAACAGAGTCTGCAAAGTGAAAGGTCCTTGACAACAGCAACAGATGATCTGGAGGAACACAATGAGAAACTTCAAAAGGGTAAAGAAGGCTGGTTTAAAATAAGTGCATTATGGAACTGTAATGCACTAATTCTCTACACTTCATTCATAAGTTCTTCTGAAACTTTCCCTTCTCAACAGCTTTTGCAATACCAGCCAAATGCACAAAGTTTTGGTGGGTTTTTTTGGTTCAGTTTGGGTTTTGGTTCGATTTTTGGGGTTTTTTTCGACTATTATTATTTAAGGCAGTAATAGGCAAAGAAAAAAAAAGAATCAGTACTTCTCCAACACAAATTTTCTCTTGCTCATGTATTGAACTGGTTTGGTATCAACAAACTAGAAGACAGACCCCAACATTTAAATATTTGTATTACTTTTAATACAAGCAGACTAATTCTGCAACACACGTATCATTTGAAATTCATACAATCAATCTGTACTAACAAACTGTGAACTTGCAATACAAAATGTAAGGACATTTGCATTATTAGCAGTCCCTGAATCTGAACTTAAAGTTATTTGACTACCTGCTTATGCTGAAAACCAGAACTAGAATACTGCTACTTGGGGGATGGTGGAGGGAAGCTGGATTTGCTGATGCCTCATACTAGAGGAAAATACAAGTTCCCTGACCTCCTAGACAAGCCCAGACTGCTAATGTCAGGAATGTTATTTTTCTCTTTTGGCATAATTTCAATTTTCAAGTAAGTATACTTGGATTTTTACTTAGGTAAGACAGCCTTGTTTCTCCCACCACAGTAGGAAACCCTCTCTCAGTGATTGTAATAAGCTGCAGTGACTCTATTGACGAAAGTGAAGAGGTTGGCAGCACACATGCCCAGGTGACCTTCAGTGCTCTCAGACAGCTGCTTTCTCCAAGTCTTTCACAGCACAAGAATTCCCACCACTGACGTATTTAGCGCACTGACCCTATTCAAAGTCTGACAGATTCTGTAAACCCTCACAGCAACAAATGCAACCCTCACATAAAGCCTCCCATAGCACAATCATCCTCACAAAACCCATTCATTTATCATGAACCATAAAAGTAACAATCACCATTTAAGAGTTCCTTGTAGTTCACATAACTGTATCTTCATATTGCCACTAGTCTGTACCATACCTAATATTAGCAAGATCTACTAATTGCTTTAGGGCCCTAAAAGAAATACTTTTCACCTGATCTACCTCATGCATTATGAAGATCTTTGGGGGATTAGTTAAGAGAGCTTTGCCACTTAGCTACTTTTGTTCCTCTAGTAAAACTTGAAACACAAAAGGTTCAAAATATAGAGGATTGGCACTCATGAGGTAAGTAATCTTAGAGAAGAAAGAGAACTGACACAAAAGGCAGGAGTTTCAGTAAGACATTATCATGCAGTTTCTTGAACTATTTTAATTTTCAAGATAAATCCTCCAGTGACAATGCTAAAGCTGTAGCAAAATCGTTATGTACATTCTGTTTAGGCCGCTCTCTCTGAACCCACAGGAGACCACAAAAGCTCTCCCAGGGAAGAGAACACCCCTGCCCATAGGAGCTATAGGCTCCCACACTGCGAACACAGCCAGCACAGGTTTCCCTGGATAACTGTCAAGTGACACGCATCTTATTAGGAAGTCCCCTTTTACCCCCTCTTTCAATAAATCTATACCTGCCTTTGACTCGATCACAGGTAGGTCAGCTGAGCTATTCTCAATACATACTGATGACATAAGTACACACACGTTGTAGGAGACCTGTGACCAATATATTTTAGTTGGTATTTTGCACTGCTTGAAGTTTCTTATTTTAGAAAATCACATTTAGCTTTAGGGAAATTAAGTTTCACCTTACTCCTGCAAACAGGCAAGTCCTAAAAATCGATAGTCTCTATTCAGATTCATAAAACCTGTTAACAACTAACAGACAATATAATACAGGGCAAGTGTTGCTTACTCAAAGAGCAGGACAAGACCACAATGCATTACACAAACTCTGACAAAGCATTACTGCACTTTTTCCAAGCCTGCTTCAGTCAGAGCCCATCTCAGAGTGCTGCTGGAGCTGTCTTTGTGCAGTACAGCCCTGTGCTCTGCTGTCCTTGCCTCCTGCTCATTATCCTTCTCCCTTGCAAGTCCATGTGCTTTTGACATTTAATACACAATAGGAGTGTCTGGCATGCTGAAATTCAGCTCAGTGCTGTGGTATCCCCAAAATCCATTACATGTGCCAAACACACGCTCCATAATTATCACTCTCTGGCACAAGCAATGTTCCTCTTCCCTCACCCATGCTTTTAAACAAGAAAGATGTCATCATGGCTGGGCTTCGCAAATGAAGATTTGGGAAAGGCTCTACCCACGTTTGTTGTCTTGAGCCAAATACCTATCCCCAAAAGCACCTCTATACATTGCTCATTTCAGGCCTATAAGAATCACTCAGTCAAGCTTAAACTAAGGCAAATACAGTATTTTGAGACATTCAGTATGCTTACACATCTGCTCAAAACATCACTGTTTAAACCCTCAATAATAACACGGGGAAAATTGTGACTCCCTGAAAATGAAAGCCAATTCAACACAGGGTAGACATACCAGATACTCCAGGTTAGACCTACATCAACTTTACACTGGACAAGAAGCACATAATTTCAGTGCTTCTGAAACAAAGCACTTAGCGATACTCCTGGGACCTCATTCATCACATTTTTATAACTGAGAATATTGAATACTACCAAGGTTCATTTTAGAATAACAACCTTTCGGTATTCTTCAACATCTTCATAAATTACTTGGATACAGGACTGGAAGGGATACTAAGCAAGTTTGCAGATGACACAAAACTGGGAGGAGCTGTTGACTCCCTTGAAGGCAGGGAGGCCCTGCAGAGAGACCTTGACAAATCAGAGGACTGGGCAATCACCAACCACATGAAGTTAAACAAGGGAAAGTGCTGGATTCTAAACCTGGGATGGGGCAATCCTGGATGTAGATACAGACTGGGGAATGAGATGCTGGAAAGCAGTGCCATAAAAAGAGACCTGGGGGTCCTGGTCAATGGAAAGTTGAATATGAGTCAGCAGTGCCCTGGCAGTCAGGAGGGACAACCGTGTCCTGGGGGGCATCAGGCAAAGCATCGCCAGGTAGTTGAGGGAGGGGATTGTCCCTCTCTGCTCTGCACTGGGGCGGCCTCACCTTAAATATTGTGTGAAGTTTTGGGCACTGCAATATAGGAAAGATATTAAGGTACTAGAAAGTGTCCAAAGGAGGTCAATGAAGATGGTCTAGAGCCTTGAGGGGAAGCCACATGAGGAGCTGCTGAGGTCATTTGGTCTGTTCAGCATGGAGGAGACTGAAGGGAAATGTCATTGCAGTCTACTATTTCCTTGTGAGGGGAAGAGGAGGGGCAGGCACTGATATCTTCTCTGTGGTGACCAGTGACAGGACCCGAGGGAACAGCCTGAAGTTGTGTCAGGGAAGGTTTAGGTTGGATATTACAGAAAGGTTTTTCACCCAGAGGGTGGTTGGGTACTGGAACAGGCTCAGCAGGGAAGTGGTCACAGCCCCAAGCCTGGTGGAGTTCAAGAAGCATTTGGATGATACTCTCGGGCACATGGTGTGACTCTTGGGGATGGTTCTGTGCAGGGCTAAGGGTTAGACTCAATGATCCTTGTGAGTCCCTTCCAACTCAGCATATTCTGTGATTCTGTGAAGTGTTCTGCAGCTACACTGGTTGCTCTGTATCCATCATCATGAGCCACAGTTACATCACTCAGTCCTCAATTCAAGTAGCAACTCACATTTTCATTCACCATCCATCTGTAATTTTCTCATTTTCACTACAGTCAGATGATCGGAGCAAATATGGTGGGATATTGTCTTTAAAAAAGTCACAAAAAGAACCACGCACCCTAAAGTTCACATATAATTTGTATTGTCTGTACACCGCTCATATAGCTCACAGACACACTCAAGAGACAAAAAAACCACTCCTAAAACCTATGTTTTTGGGGTTATATGAACATTCAAAACAGCACAAAAAGAAGTTCCAGATGTCTAGTAAAACAGGAGGAACTAACCAGCTCAAAAATTTAACTAATCATGCAGAAAACTATCACTAGTTTTATTCTGGTTTTGCTGTTAAGATGTTTAGCTTCCCCCTTATCTCCACCCCAGACAAAAGCAAACCAAAATTGTTTCTCACTGTTACTTGGTAAAACTTTTTCCACAATACTTACACTTGCTAAGTAGCGATAAACAGTTGTATAACTGCTCAGAATATCTTTACTTTTCATTCTCGAGTGTTAGAACTTTCTGTGAATGACATGGCCCTAAGTAAGACTCTCCTGTTCCACTAAATCATTTTTTGATGAAAAGGGGATTAAAAAAAAGGAGAAAAATATATTTATTCATTACTCTAAGTTACCTTACTTATGCCAATACATCAGAACACATTCTGCACATGGAAATGAACAGAAATAATTTTAAGTTAATTGGTGGATATCACCCTAGTAGGAATCAGCTTTAGGTTCTTATAAACCCAGCCACATCAGATCAGATGAAAAGCATATCTGCAAACTACACTTTGTCAGTGGCCAAAGACAGATTCTTCTTGACTGCTGGAGACACATTTTGCTTCTCAGTCCACAATCCCTCTTGTAGTTTCTACATGTCACCGTTTAGCGAAATATAATTTTTATTTGAAACAAGAGTAAGAAGATCCCTTCCTCCTTTTAATTACTTTGTAATTTCAAAGTCAACTTTGAATAAGCTTGTCATAGAGCTGAAGTAAAGACTGGAAATTTTTTAAAAAAACACAAACAAATCCCAACCAACCATAAGAAACAAAGACAAAATTTTTTAAACTTGGTTGAAAAATCAGTCTGAAGAGATGCTTTCAGACAAGAAGCAGTAATTGTGATGATGCAGCTAACCATTATTATCTAGCAACACAGAAGAAATGAGGCTTAAAAAAAGAAATTATCTTTCTTATTAGACCTGGAGACACAAGTTAGAAAGACCAGACTAGTTTTAGGTTTAAGTTTCTCCATTAAAATCTCTCCATTTTCAGAAAGTACAGAGATGTGATTTGTTTTAAAGCTACACTGGGAGTTAATGGAGATCAGAAATAGAACCTTCATGTCTATGCTCCTTTTCCAGCTTACCCATAAACCATCTCTTCTTTCCTCACCTTCTCTCCAAGTGATCGGTACTAACAGTAATTTCCTTTTATTATGGCCACTTTCTTCATCCATTTTCTTTAATCCTCCTGCCAGACAACCCTGTTCACATACCTGGCAGAAGAGAAGAGGTCTCTAGGAGATACATGGTTTGGTGGGGGGATGGGGTGGAGGAAGCACAGGTCCATGGAGGTTCCAGACAATACACAGACTAGCCTTCCAAAATTTCTGGAAGACTCACTATATATGACCTACTAGAAAGGAGCTACGAATTTTAAGTACAGGATATATATTCTATACTGAAATCTATTTTGCAGAATAAAAGTTTTATTAATTTCAAAGTAAGAGTTACAGCTATCTGTAGACAATCGCAAAATGATAGCATATCATCAGACTTCAGTACATTCAACATTTAGAACAGGTGAGTTTTACATACCAGCTCCTATACAAGAGGAAACCAAGCAAATACACAATTTGCTAAGGAGATCTATTGGCGTAGTCTGACTCCAGAGTACATGGCTCAGTAGCCAGGACACCTGTTACTAAAAACCTTTGTGTACTACTTTCCACGAGTACTTTAGTAAAGGTGCCTAAAAAAAAGTACTTGTGTAGATATTTACATTACTACATCTACTGTAGAATGAATTGTTCTGTTAGGAAGTGCTGTGTTTTTTCTGCAGCTATTATTCTATATTACAACGATGATAAGCCAGCTATTGCCAAAAGAACATGTAACAGCTGAGTAAAGCCCTTATTGGGGGAATCATGAGTTAGGGTCCCGCTCACCCTTCCAGTTACCTTCCTGTTTGTTTTCCCAGAACTTGTAGGAACCTTATTAAACACCTGTATTCCTCTAAGGAGATGACCAATAAATTCCTAAGATAGATAGTTCCATTTCCTTATAGCCAAAACCACTACCATGATGGACAGATTTGTTCCATGGGACAAATGCACAGACATGGAACTCGCAGCAAGAGATCGCACAAAAATCATGTAACTTACAGCAGGATGTAACCAACTAAAATTGGCAACTTACTGGAAACAGTTTCATGCTTTCTCCTTACAAAAGAGGTTTTAATCATTTTTTTTCTTTCTGAGAAGGCAGAATGAACTACAGGGATCTCTTCGAGACTGACGGTGTTTTCGTGCGACCCCAGAGCCCGGCAAAGGCTTCTCCAGCGGTGGACCAGGCGCGGTGACAGGGCAGGATTCCCCCCAGCGCCCTTGAGGGAACGAGTCCTGCCCTGGCCCCGCAAATAGCGGGTTCTGGAGCGGGGACTGGCTCCCGCCCCCTGCTCAGCCACCTTTAAAATACCCAACGCAGCCTCCGAGAGCCGGCGGTGCCCGCGATGCTGCTCGGGGGAGCGAGGGGACGCCCGTGTGCTCTCCCCTGCCCCACCACACACAAGCGACCCCGCAGCCACCGCCTTCCCGGAGGCAGGACCGGCACTGCCAGTCCTCCCTCATCCTCCCGTCCGCGCTCACCTGGAACTCCAGCCCGTAAATCACCGGCGCGTCGTCCTCCATTGCGGCCCCTCAGCCCCGCCGCGCACCCCCGCCCGCGCCCGATGCTTTCTGGCCCTCGGCGCAGCCCGTTGCCAGCCGCTTCCGGGAGCTGCGCGCGGCCCGGCCCTCGCGCAGGCGCCGTGAGGGGGGAGCGGCGCCGGGGGAGGTGGCGGCGGCGGCGCCGAGGTGACAGGATGGGGTGGAATGGGATGGGATGTATGGGATGGAATGGGACATATGGGATGGAATGGGACGGGGGCGGCCGCGCGGCTCCCATGCTGCCGGAGGGCCGTCCGAGTGGGCGGGTGTCGCTGGGGCTGCTCCAGGTGGAGGCTGCGCCCCCGCCCCCGCGGGGCGGCCGGGCCAGGGCACCCGCGGTGGCACCGGAGGCAGCGCCGAGCCCAGCCCAGCCCAGCCCGGGGCCGCGGGGGTGCTGCAGCTCCGCTGGGCGCTGGTCCCGCTTGTCTGGCCCCGCGCTGGGGACAGCGCTGAGACTGCGCGGCCCTTCGCTGGAACGGGGACCGAGCTGGGCTTCCGAGCTTTGAAGCAAATATGGAGGCCCTGGAACAGGTTGTCCAGGGAAGTTGTAGATCCCCATCCGTGGAGGGGTTCAAGGCCAGGCTGGATGGGGCTCTGAGCAACCTGGTGTAGTTGAAGGTGTCCCTGCCCACGGCAGGGAGGTTGGAACAAGATGATCTTCAAGATCTCCTTCCAGCCAAAGCATTCTGTTAAATTGTTTTGCCTTTGTTCAGTGAGAGGCCTTTGGTTTTCAATCCCAATATTGTTGCGATGTGCAGAAAGGATGGAGAGAATATATTTTCAAAATTAATTTATTCTGTGGTTAGGTGTTAAATGAAAGATGTCATATAGTGAAATTACTATATTTTTTAAAGCAAGAATTTCAGCCTTTATATGAGTCTTAGGAGTTTCACTGTGACGCCTGACCAACACCAGAGAAACAAAACTAATTCTTTTTTTGGTGGGGACTTTTCCCTCTTCAGTTACCATGGAGAATAATGAAAGTAATGCTAAGGATGCAAAGAGCACCTCAGATGAAGATGATAACAGAGACATAGTCCAGCAGAAAACTCAGGAGGAAATTCTCTTTCATGAGGAAACCATTGATCTTGGTGGAGATGAATTTGAGTCTGAAGGGAACGAAACTGTATCAGAAGATTCAAATAATTTTGTAGACAAACTTAATGAGCAAATGATGGAGAGTGTCATTATTTCAGATTCACCAAACAATAGCGAAGATGACACAGGTGAACTTGGTTGTCTCCAGGAGATTGTAGAACAAATGGAAGCTAAAGATAATAAAAAAACAGAAGCAGAAGATAAAGATAAAGAAGAGTTTTTAAGTAATGAGAGTGAAACTGAACATGAAGAAACACCCAAAGACATTTCTGAGATTGGAACAGATGATCAGGCATCTTTGAAGGAAGAATCAATTCAGGAAGCAGTGAAGGAGGAACCAAAGATGGAAAACAACATTTCTGTTGAAAAAAACCCAAATAATATTGATGAAAGCAAACCTGAGGACCAAATATCGTCCCCCAGTACTAGCAAACCATCTTCTGAGGCTGAGCCTATTCCTGTGTGCACCATCTTTAGCCAAGCAAACAATGTTAGTACCCAGCCACAGTTGTTCCTGCCTGATGGTTTTGAACCTCAGATGGTAAAATCTCCCAGTTTTGGTAGTATAATTGAGACTCCAGTGAAGTCTAATCCGCAGGTGGTTCAACCAAGTCCTAGTCTGAGCAAATTCTTTGGCGACACTGTTAACACTAATACTTTAGCTTCTGATTTTTTTGATTCATTTACCACATCCAATTTTATTTCTGTTAGTAATCCCAATGCAAGCTCTTCAGTTCCAGAACAAATGTCCTCTCTTGCTAACGGTGGAGATGGTTCTTGTGCTTCATCTAACCCTACTTTCCCTGTGCGCAATGGGAGACCTGAAGCGAGTGGTACTCCCTCATCTCTAGAAATGACTCAATCCCCCAAGCCATTCTCACAAATCCAAGCTGTTTTTGCTGGGAGTGATGATCCATTTGCCACAGCCTTAAATATGAGTGAACTAGATAGAAGAAATGATGCTTGGCTTCCTAGCGAAGAAACAAGGAATGTTCTCATTTCAGTTGCCACACAACAATACAGCACTGTGTTCATAGATAAAGAGAATCTTACCATGCCTGGATTAAAATTTGATAATATCCAGGTAAGAGTCTGTTATTGCATCTTAGTCTATGATTATATTTTAGAAATACTGTGTAAGAGCTATCCAGTAATGTGTATATCATAGTGCTTCATATTGCTGATGGTCACCTTGTGTGTATTACTTCAAACCTAACAAAAGTCAGCGGCACTACCTACTCATACGTATAAGGGATAAAACTAGATCTAATTTATTCATAGTGACATTTGATGGGTACATTGAAAACCAGTGTTGACAATTTCCTTAGAATCCAAAGCTGGTTGTATTTTTAAGTACTTGGTTTCTGGTCCTCCTAGTTAGTAAGATAATGCTCGAATTTGGAATATATACAAAATCTCTATGCTGTACTCCAGTCTGAAAGCAGACAGCTTTGTTTGTTTGTGGAATTCACTGTTGCAACCAACTGGGAAATAAGAGTTTTTCACTCATGTTCACAGTGTTCTCAATAATGTTAATACTAACTGAAATTGCATCTTTTCTATCTTCCCTAAACTGTGGAAAGGTATAACCTGTAAGAAAGATGGAGTGCTGCAGCAAGGCAGTGGGAAGGGATAACCCCAAAACTAAAGGGAAAACTCCAAATGAGATCATGAAGCAAAAAACATAGCAGTGAAAACTCAATTTTTTGCTTCTATCAGAGTTTCCAACTGCTGAGAAGGCATAAAGCTTTTTTTTCAGAATTTGAGAAATTTCACTCAGATCTGTTCAGGATTTCTAATGAAGCAATTTTATCCTAGCCAAGACTATCGTAATGTTTTGGGTTTTTTTCTTGAAATAGGCTAATCCTACTCTTTGATATCTATGTCTCTGGATAATAGAATTGTTGTTTAGATAGATGGTCTTGAGGGTTTGAATATTTTAATCTTTAAATGTGCATAACAAAGATTATCAGTCAATAGTCTAAAGCAAAGCAGAGAATAGTCTGCAGTAACTTCCTAATCTGCAGGAGCTGTCGGAAAAGTTTCTGGAATGAGTTGGGTCCAGATTTGTAGCTAAATTAACTGACAAATCTTAGTTTTCTGTCACAATCAATAAATTATACCAGTTTTAGACATATGCCATGCTGCTGCTGCTTCTTGGGTTAATTTATCTTAAAATGTTTGTTTGTGTCACAGAGTCTGAAAAGTAGCATGAATGAAAACATTGTAATAGGAAGCTGCTACTCTTCCTGTCCTTCCCACCTTGCCCAAAATATTCCTTAGACCTTGTTGAGTTATTCAAGAGTGTCTGCTATGCCTCTCCTGACAGCTAATGGGATGGACAGAAGGAATGATCTCTTCTGCAGGCTCCAAGGATGAGGGCTTCCTTATTGCAGGCCTTCTCTTTCACAATAGTTCTTGCTCGCTTTTTTTCAGTCCAATCATCGATTAAAGGCTTGTTTGTGCTGATGATTCCCTAGGTCTGGCCATGTGCATATATGCAGATGTACCATTTAGTACATAATTTAAAAGAAAATGTTTGGCAATATCCATGTGATTTATTTCTACAATAAGACCTGATGTAAAATCATGAATGGAATTAAGGGGCATTCCTGCTGCTTTCTTCATTGATTATAATTTATAAGTAATCTCCTAGATATGTCAGCCGGGACAAGTTTTGAAATGCTTTATGTTTAGGCAACTTTCCTCACTTTCAGTTACTGCTTTTCAATGGCCTGAGTGCATGACTTGACTGACTTGACATCCCCTACTTTGGTACATTGTTCCATACCCTACTAGTATGCAAACTGTGTATTTAACTGAAACTATAATTGTAGAGTACTTGAAATGTCAACTGAAACATTGTGGGAGGCACGTTTTCAATGTTAAAGCAGCTTCCAACAATAGTCATTATGGCTTTGGTATGAATAGTTTGCTAATGTAAATGTTAATCCAAGATGTTAAACCAGGCTGCATGCAGTGGACAGAGAAGTTGGTTGTAAAGTGCATTTACATTGAGTGAACTGGAAATGTGCTTCAGGGAAGGACTGAAATTTTGCATGATGTGTATTAAAGAGTTTGATCCTTTACTCTTTTCCCTGCTTGCTCAGAAAGTGTTTGTGTAACAAGTGTATTGTCTGAAAATTTTTTCAGATAAATTTTATGTGGATAAATCATACCAAGAAAAATACTGAATATTTTTTTATTTCAGCTGCTTTTGGTGATTGTTCAAGAAGCATTGTTTTTAAATTATCTTGGATTGTGAATGGTACAGATTGTCTGCACCTGTGTTCTTCGAGCTTCTGAGTGCAGCTTTTTATGCTCTTTCCATTATACCTTTTTCCATGAGTTGCTGTCTGCTGTCCTTTGTTTCATTATGTTCATTTTTACTGTTTCATTCTCCAAAGTACTGTTGGGTCCAAAGTGCTATTGGGGGAGATTAGGAATTCTTCTGTATTCATGTAATTTTGCACACAGTCTTTTCTTAATCCTTTGGACTCTTCTGTCCGAAAGATGGATATCTTATTTATTCATAGGATAAGTGACAGCATTAGAGGTAAAGGATTTCCATGTAGTGAAAGCATAGTTGCAGTCTCATTCCTTAAACACAAATATATTTCCCATCATTGTCCATGGGGAAAGTGCCAACATTTAGTATCAATTGTCTTTACATAGCTGTATTTTATTAATTTCATCTTTTTTTTAAGCAAAAAGCTATTGAGCTCAGGTAGCCCAGATTCTTGCAGTTAGTTCCTTTGAAATTAAGAACACTTATTGAAGGATTGCTGTTTACTTTGTTGTGTGATTTCTCAAGTTTATTTTCTGTGGGTATGTAAGGCTAGCTTATCCTGTGCATGTTTATCTTTGATCAGTAGCTTGCACCTTTCAATGTTAATAGACATTGTGAAAACCCATAAAACTGATTGTGTTTCATAAGATCTTTGAGGAATATTTTGTAAGATCTGTGAGCGATAATAATATGAGAAGCAAATAAACCTGAATGTGTCAATGCTAACTGAAAGCAGTTAGAATATACCAAGAATATACCGAGTTATGTGGAGTAAATGTAGAAATTTTCATTACAATGCTGTAAATACACATGCAGTTATATTTATTTCACACAGAAAGTACTGGAAAATAAGTATTTCTCTAGAGGAAAGAACTATGTTGCTCAGCTTTAATTCTACATCTTATTTGCAAAAATAATGTTTAAAAGAGTCTTGTTGTGTGTCTTGTTTTTCTATTCCATGAACACCAAGGGAGATGCAGTAAAAGAGTTAATGCTTCGCTTCTTGGGGGAGCAAGCTGCAGTGAAGAGACAAGTTTTGAACACCAGCTCTGTGGAGCAGTCATTTGTGGGCTTGAAACAGCTAATTGTAAGTAACAATCTTTGTAATTTAGTATGTATTAAATACTATGCTTCCCTAAAGATAATTGGGAATTACTGAATGTGCAGAGAAACTGGGGAAAAAAATCTACAAATCAGTCTATCCGTGATCCTGCCATAATACTCACCAAACTACAGTAATTTTTAAAGGGAATGACGCTGGGATTTAAATATTTGGTTTTAAATCATTCAGTAAACATTTTTTTAATATACAAAAGTTAGAGAAAAGGTTATCTTAAGTGACTGTAAATTTTTTTTTGTGTTGTAAATGGTTGTAAAACAGATTTTAATCTCTTTTTTGCATACGTAATTATGTTTTCACCTGAGTCTTTACAAAAGGCAAGATGTACGAGTTGTAAATGGTAATGCCTAATTTTTTACTTCAGTGCAGGAAAACTAAAGTAAATTGCTTCCAAAGGAAAGCTTAATTTAATCCTTTCATTAATGTAAATATTTCTGTCCTGTAAATAGTTGCATCTAGCAGCCTCGTGAACCCTCCTTCTACCACTGTGTTCCTGTATGAAACTCATTACTATTACATAACTGAGCCTTACCTAATCTGGTGACATGACAAGGTATTTTTGACTCATTTTATTTTTGAACAAAATGGGTGAAAAATTACTGAGGAAAAGCTGTGAGGAATTACAAGTGTTAGGACAGTCTGTATTTGATATTTAACGTCTTTCAATCTAAGCGTGTGACTTGACTTGTAAAGCTTCAAAAGAGACAACTTTTTGTCATGTTAGGAATACTCTGGGAGGTTTCAGCAAGCACTGTTAAAGGAATTCAGCGGTGATTTTGGAAACTAAAGCCAAAAAACAGATTGTGATCTCCATCCTAGAGACAGATATTTTTCAATTTGTCTCAATGTTTTGCTTTGCTTGAGAGTTTGGAGGGGAAAACAAAATCTTATGGGGAAATCTTGTACCCATCAGTGTCTAAGTAGGACAAGTGTTTTTTCTGCAGTTTCTTTCCCTCTTCCAGGAGGGCAATGGGGAACATTCTTCCATTTAGCCTGGTAGTTGGTGTCTCTGCAAGATGTTCTTCTGTGCTGTAGACAACCTTGTAGCTTAAATACAGTGCTGGTGCTGATACTGTTTTAGTTTTGAACATGCTCTTAAGCTCCAGAAGAGCCGTGTTAAGGTTCTTATGCTCAAGGCAGCGAAGCTAAGGAGGCACTATGCAGCTGTAGCATCTTTTGCTACCTGTAGATCATTTTTATTTAAAAACTTGTCTTATTAGAAGGATCGGGGGGTTTATAAAATTGCAGCCATTCAGCTAGAAGTCAGAATGTTCTTCAATTTTCAAGGCTCTCAATCATTAGCTGTTAATTGTTTTTTATGATACCATATAACTATTTCTCAGTTTCATTTCCAGAATTTTGTTTCTTTTTATGATGATAATTAGTTGGTCAATTTTTTCCCTTGCAAACATTGCTATTTTTTTCTGAAATTCTAAATGTAGAAAATTTATTTCTGATTGACAACAGTCTTTAATGTTTGAAAGAGATTTCAGACTTAGAAACATTAAAATCCCTTGCTAGATGATACTAATTAAAAATATATATACTTTTTAATACATAGGCCAGAATGACATATAATAAATATTCTGTTACCAGTCACCAATTTTACTTTGTTTATGAGTGAATTCCTGAACACATATGTGCAGTGAATAAATCTTTTGATGCAAAGGACCACTTACAGGACATATTTTCATTTAAGATCTGGTTAAAGACTGATGCACATTGGCAATATTGCTACGCAGTTTCCATAACATTACATTTTTTTTCCTTAGGAGTTTATTTGGTATCCTTGAACTACACATGAACATGAGAATTAGTGAGATTCTTTATCACTCAACTCAATCCCTTGCAGCAACTCAAAAGACTGTATTTCACATGGGTCCACAGTACAGAAGAGAAATACTTGGAATTAGGATAGACTTCAGCTTCAGACTGATACCTGTTATTTAAGAGTTTACCTGTGAGCTGATGTCCAAACCCTGAAGTCTATAGAGGTCTAATAATACAGTCACTGATCACATCTAAATTTAGTCTCAAGAATTGTCACATATTGTAGGAAGACACCAGTGGCAGGTGAAACAAAAAGTGAATGTTAGGTTCTGTTCTGAAAAACTTGTTAGGTTAGAATTCTCAGATGATCTTGGGTGGACTCCATTGTATTATGGAATGGAAAAAAATTTAGAAAAAAAGAATGCTATTCCAGGTTTGTCTGCTTCAGAGGAAACCACTTCATTAGTATCTGGTTACTGTTTTAATCCTGTGTGGGTGGGAAAAACATACTAAGTGGCTCACTAGTAGCCCAAATCTTCATACCAAAAGTCTTCAGCTGCAATTCTGAAGCTTCTCTATTCTACCATACAATTGCTTCTCTTTTCCTATTTGTCTATTTTAACTAATAAACAAAAAAACACTACTGCTACTTTCAAAGGCTATTCCAGAACTTCATTCCTTTGCTTGCTAATCAAAGGAATTCTAATCAGTCCTCTCTCAAAATCTTTCTTTCTAATCGAAGCTAAAGTTGTTTACAACAATTTAAGTGTTTTGGTCTCATGTTGCTTTTTAAGTAATTTTCTTTTCTCAGTATTTACTTCCTCTGCCCTGCTACTTTGTATGGGTAAACAGCAGTGGCAATTCCAAAAATAACCCATCTCTAGTAATTTAGTCATGGATGCCTTCACAAGCATCTTAGGAGCTCTTCTCAGAATCTCTTCCAATTGAAGCCAACATCTTTTTGTTATCACTGCCCAGAGTGCACATTACATTGTAAGTTACATGACTTTGCAGGTTAAAGATTTCATATGCTGACATTGTAAATCATCTTATCCCTCTTTGGTGATGTGGTCCTTACATGTAGTGACAGTACTTCCTACATTACATCTACAAATGCAGATACCAGGTCTTTTCATCAGGGTCACAAAACAGTATCTTAAATTTGATTGATTCCAGTGTGCATCCTAGAGTAATAACTTTTCACATCCATTTAAGTTAAAAACAATTCTGTGGGAAAGATGAAATTTCTGCTTGCAGCAAAGAATGTTGGAGACTGATGTCCTTTTGGGGGAATCATAGTGCAAAGTCTGCAAAAGTTTCCTGAAGTACAATTAGTTGCTAGAAAACAAAAGTTACCAAGAAGTTAGTAAGCTGAGCTTCCAGAGGTGCACCTTTTCTGATGAAACCACCAACAGCAGCATCATGCCTAAGACAAATTCTTGTTCAGCAGGAACTGAACTAAGGTTGTTAAACTTGGTTAACAAAATTGTTTTGGTCTGTAGTTGTTTTGAGTGAGATTTGTACCAGTAAACCAAAGATAGTTTATTGAACAACTGTACTTTCGCATTTTGAATTTCTGCTATCAAATGGGTAACAGTGGATTGGAAATGTTTTACTGGTAGGGTAATGGTGTGAATTGGTGTAGTTGAGTTAGTCTTACAACTTTGGGGCTTGTAAGAGATACAGGAGTGCTGGAGCAGTTCAGCAAAATAATTCTGTAATAACTAGTGAATAGAGTTATACATCTGTACAGGGAAGGTTTTTATATTTTTCAACTGAAAGCAGAATATCTTGAGTTTTCAGTTTCTAAAAAGTTTTATCAATCTGGCATAGGAACATGCATTTACGTCTAGAGCAAATAAATGTAAGCAAGAACCTGTCTTCACAACGTTGCTTTGTTTTACAGCAGCAAATACAAGGTGCAAGCTGCAATTATGTTAGTTCCTGTTATTCCATATTTTAGATTAATTGTTTACACTCATTTTAAGAAATAGCAGTCTGTCTTCATAGAGACCCCTCTGATGTTTTGAGTTGTAAGCCATAAGAAAATTTTGTCTTAGATAGTTATTATACCTAAAAAAAGACTGCTATATCTTGCCACTATAAATACACAGTGCTTGCTCTAAACATACAATCATTCTTCAAGCTGCTAGGCCAGGAAAGGGTTACTAACTACATTTTCTTAACTGATGTGGAAGTGCTCTACCAATGTAATTTACAGGGGAGAAGCATGTCATAGCTAGTGGAGGAGGACATTTTAATCACTTTAATGGTGTTACATGTAGAGTTAATGACTCCCTTTGAGTGTATTTAAAAAAAGTCATATACTGCTACTTTTGCACCTGATTAATGTTGTGCTTTTGCATATATTTTCAAATATAATAAATCTGGATACAATGGTATGGCATACATACTCACTTTAATAAGTTCAAAATTATCCTTGAAAATAGGGGAGGGGATTGTTCTTTTGTTTCTAAATCAGTGAGCAATTTCTCATGTCGCTGATTTGAGAGAAGATGGAAGATACAAGTAGCACAAATAGTAGCTGAGTACTTGTGGGAAAAGGTTGCATTTCTACTTACTGAATAAAATTTCAGTGCTTTTCCTGAGAGACTGAATAATGTTATAAATTGTGTATCAGTGGAGTTCCCTTTCTATCACTGAACACGTTTTCCACAGACATCCAGCCTTCATGACTTGCTTTGCTAGACAGAAGAATTGCATTTGAAACCTGTTTTACTATGCAGTTTCCCTGTCTGTATGTAAACCTCCCCCAGGATTTCTGTGTTTTTGAAGAACAGAGAAGTTCTGCAGGGAATAGTGCATTGTCTGTTGGGTGGCTGCTCTGCTTGGCTCAGCTTTGGTGTGTGTACATCAGTCAGTACTGACATGTTTTTGTTTTTCTTCTTTTAATTTTTGGTTATGTATATGGACCAAAAAACTCCTTTCACAAGATAAATATCTGGACTAACAGTGCTCAAAAAGTACAGAAATCATACAAACTGGTGGCTTTCATTAAAAGAACAACTTCCTATTTCGGGGGGGAGGAGGCAGAAAAAGATAATGCTAGTGTCGTGTGGAGAGAAGTTCTCTGCTGCTGGCTGCCGCTGTGTTAGTGACCTAGTTGGCAATAATATTTGGTTGACAGTATTTTTTCTTGGAGAAATTAATGTTTTTACACAATAGCAGATAGATGACCGTGTCCTGATCATCATAGAAAAATTATTTTTGTCTTTGAAGATATTCTTCAGTATTTTTGATGCGGTATCTGAAGCTGTAGTGTCCATACTTGCTTTAGGCCTCAACTTAGGACTTACAAACAAAATTCAGGAACAAGGGACCCAGACAATTAGGACCCTGTGCTTGTAGACCGTAGGAAGTGTGAAAGTGACTGACCTGCAAGGTTTTGAGGGGTGTTTGAAATAACTGGAGAAAGATTTCTGCTGGACTGGCAACTCTAAGTTTGGTACAGTTTGCCAGAGAAAATAATGTGTCCAGTTTGTTTCAAATGAAGTTGTACTGCCTTTTATTAAGCTTCCACAGAGAATTATGCTTCATGATCAGCAGGCAGCTCTAATTTTGAAATGTTGATGAATGTTATGTTTCATTTTCCAGCAAAGACTGTTTTCACAATGACTGTCAGACTTGCTTTTCCTGGCTGTCTTGTTCTATAAAGAAAAAGTATTTTTTGTCCATACCCAAAATAGAATTTAGAAAATTGTAGCAACTAAGTTTGTCATAAATGATCCATTATTATTTTTGGATCTTAACTCTCATTTGGGAAGAAAAGTTGTGCAGTTTTGAGTCTGTGTTTGCTTCTATTCTAAGGATAATAAGAATTTAATTTGTCTCTCCAGAAGCGGAATGAATTTCAGGTAATCCGTGTCAGTATCTTTCTGCTTTTCTAAGTTGATACAGGTAGATGTTGAAGGATGTTGTAAAGGCATTATCAGTTCCTGCTTTTCCATGAGAGTGTAGGTGTCTCAGATTCTGCCATGCTGTTTTGTGGTCTTGCTGTCTTGCTTCTGCATTTCTAGTGGAACTCAGCTTTTTATCTGGCATTTGACATTGCAGGGGAGAGAGATGAGGTGGTTAGTGCATGGTGGTCTCTATAGTGGCCCTTTGAACTGTATGGCTGCAAAATGGAGGCCAGAAAGTATGAAAACTCTTCAGTTGTTACTACTAATTTTTGATGTAACTGTTTGCTGTATCGACATGTTTTCTAAAACATTGGAGAGGATTTAATAAAATACCAGTTTGAGGTTAGTATCCGAACTTGCAAGCACCAATATAAATATATTTTCTTTCTTACCGTTTCATCAGACAACATGACAATTTCTATTACCTTTTTTTTAATGTATTTAAGAAACTATTTGAAAGAAATATTACTTTCAGGAATAAGATATATTTATTTCAGAATGACCTGCTGGGTACATGTCTCTTGAAAATCCCTTTGGTATGATAGAAAAGTATGACAGCTTAAAACTTGTGAAACATTAGTCTGTGTGTTAAGGTCTTGGTATGCTGCATCAGCCTATACAAGGCTATACAGGCTATACATTAATAGGATGGCAGTGTAACAGGACTGTTAACTAAGAATAGTTTTGTTTTATGAATAAAAAAATAAATTTAACATTTTGAAGTTAGTCATGAAATGGAAATTCAGATGTTTACATTGTATAGGTGAAACAGTTGTTATTGTTCTGAATTTATCATTTTATGCATTGTATTGTTTCTTGTCCTTTGTTCCTGATTGCTAGGAATGTTCTGGGCAATGTTAGGAAAGTTTATTTTCATTAAATGAACTGCACTAGGGGTTATAATCTGAAATACTGAAGTCAGTGAGATAAGAATAGACATTGAATACTTTGTAATAGTAGAGTAATTTGACTGTGATTATTGATAATATATGGCTGGGAATTTTTTTCTCCTTTTGATGAAAAAACAAAATTGTGGATATTATAGTATATTCATTTATATTATCAAATATTATATAGCTTTAATTTTAGAATTCTTTATGGGTTTGTATATTCTTTTGGTTTAGTGGTCTGATAATATTAATGCTTGATTTCACTTTTTGCCTAATTAGATGTGCAGCTTTGACAAACGACATTCTGCTTCTCACTGGCCAGTTCTCCTGACCTTGTCATTATTACTGATGGGTACAAGTTGCTGCTTCAGGCAAAATAAGCAGTTGTGCATTTTAGGGGCTTTATGATTTTGCTACTTACTCTTTTCTTCTTCCCAGAGCAGTAAAAACTGGAGGGCAGCAGTTGACTTGTGTGGGCGGCTTCTAACTGCCCATGGTCAAGGCTATAAAAAAAGTGGACAGCCTGCTAACCATACAACAGATTCTTTACAGGTATGTTTACAGATACACCCTTGTCACTGTTTTCCAACAATATTCACAGTGGCAGTTTTTTTAACATGATCAAACTTCTTTTCCTAATTGTAACCTGAAAACTGAGCTTACTTAAACATTGTAGTAAGTCACTTTCTCTGTTTGCTTAAGGAAAGTAGGTCTTCATTTAAAACAAACTTATTTTTTTAAGTAGAATTCGATCTTGATTGTATGCCTTTAAAGGTAATCACACTAGCAAAATGAAATGTTTTACTGTCTTGAAAGACTCTCTGTGCTAGAGTTCATAGAACTATCTAGACTGTGAACTTTGTAGTAAGATTTCAAATGGGAGAATGTGTTTCATGTTAATAAGAAAGTAAGAACCCAATTTAATAAAATATTACAAGTGGTTCAGATGTAACCCAGATGAAAACTGATGGTTTTGGCCCTAGTAACTATAAAGCTCATGGAATTTCACCAAAATCCTAAGAGATTTTAAGAATAGCATAAAATTGGAAAAACAATTAATATATCAGATTGATAATTCATACATGCTAACTCAGGTTAAAGAGAGATGTTCTGATTTTGAAGCAGGCTAGTTTTTAAACTTCATCTTCAAAATCTCACTATCTTTACAAACAATTAAACCATCAGTCCTCTGTGTTTTGTTTTAATGATCTGATGAAAAGTATTTTGTGAAAGAGTATGTAAATATAAATCCCTGTTCTTTTCAGTGAGTAACATAGAAACTCTTTACTCAGCTTTTATCAGAAGAACTTAGAAAGTTGAAATTGTATTTGGATGTGGCTTGTGATTGAACCTAATAACAGACTTTCCCCCTTTTTTTTATATGTATTGATTTTTAGCTGTGGTTTGTGAGACTAGCACTGCTGGTAAAACTGAATCTATTCCAAAATGCAGAAATGGAATTTGAACAATTTGGAAATTTAGACCAGCCTGATCTTTATTATGAATATTACCCTCACGTATACCCTGGACGAAAAGGTAAAACACTTGATTTATAAAATGCTTTTTATTTTTGCTGATTTTACTGGTCATTATAAAATATTAGTTGGATTCAGTTTTTTTTAATCCTAAAGCATTGGTGAACTTTGGATTATGTTGGTTTTGTTTTGTTTGTTTTTCCCAGAGGAACATGATTGATTACTACATTAAAGTATTGTTCACATTATGGAGATTGCAATAAGGAGTAACACGAAGTAAAACAATATAGGTAGGCAGAGTATTTCATGATGCTGCTATAGAGGAATGTTTTTGACAAGTAAATATAATAGTTTAGATCTATAGTATTGAAATTAAAACCCACCAAGCTTAAATATTATGTTTTAGCCAGAAACAAGCTGTAAAAGGTGATGAGAGAGTTTATGGAAACAGAATCTATATGCTTTTCCTCTTGCCATCATCCAGGTACTGTCAGTATGCTATTTTTAACCCTTGCATGCCCATGAAGACAGGTACTAATGCAGATGTTATTTCCTGGTTCCTAAGATTAAAAGAAGAAATTTAGAGCTAATTTAATAATTCTCCTTAATTTAAGAAATGGTTGAATGTAATATTATTTGCTTAATAATTGAAAGTAAATAAAAACAGAACTTTACTGTGGATCTCATTGTTGAAGAGGAAAAAAACCGCCACCAGCCTAAATTCTTTATAAGCAGTTTATCTCGAGTTACAGATGCACTATTTCCACTACTCCAAATAGCCCATAGATTAACCACATAGTTCCTCTACTCAGGGTATCCTAGTCCTCTAGAAGCCCAGGTTTGAAAAATTGCTAGTTTTAAGAGCAATTTCACTCCCGTTCAGGCTATTTTGAAATTTTATTTTTTCTAAATCTGTTATTTAGAAAAAATAACTCTTTGGTACAAGTACACTGTTGAGTGTTCTTAATGTTCTTGGGCTTTCATATTTGAACCACAGTGTATAATACAACGTTTGTAAGAAACAGTTGTTATAGCCAGTGCCACTGAAAAATTATAGTCCATTTTACATGAGATGCTGGTAGTCTTGATGGGGTAACATAGAAGGTACTGAGATTTTGGGGTTGCTGAGGAAGGGAAGTTGGTGTCAGAAAGTTTGGGATTTTTTTACAGAAGGTAAATGATGCAAAGGATCAGTTGTGGCCCATCAAGGCCAATGTGGACTGCCTAGAACAAGTCCCTCTGACATAACTCATCGTCTTTCAAGCAATCACTGGCAATCCACTGAGAAGGAACTGTGTAATTTTCAAGAGTGAGAGAGGTCTTGGTCATCAGATTGCACAGCTCCTTGAATCTGGTTATCTTTGGGCAACTCTGCACTTGATGCAGTGCTGCACAGGATTAGTCTTTCCCAGGCCATATGTATGTTTCCACATCTTTTTCAATATTAAAAATAAGTTCTTTTTGTCAAAGAAAAATCCTTGCAGGTCATGTCAATATTTGAGGTGCTTGAGTCCTCGTGCCACAGATCATACAAATAGCAGCAGCTCTGGATAGTCTGGCTGACTGCTGCAGGCACCTGTTCTGGGACTGAGCTTTGAATCCAAACTGTTCTTGCAACAACCACTCAACCACTGTGACTATTTCATACAAATGATGAGGGTATCGATGAGGTATTCGCGGGGATGTAGGAGAAAACAAGCACTTCTTTTCTGGCTGACATTTAACTACACTATGCTGGATTATGGACAAAGAAATCTGGTATAAATGCATCATTAACTGGCTAATTTAAATAAAAAATATAGATAAATCATTCATAAATCTATTAGTATGAATCCACAATACACTGCTGTTTGTAATTTTGCATATAATTTTGTGGTGTAACAAGCATAAAAGAAAAGGTTTTGTTTCAACATTTTAGTTTTGATTTATGGTATATAAATGGAGTAAGCACTTAAAAATCAATTTAAGAAATGAGAGTATAGATATAAATAATGTACACATTAATTGTAATACATACAATATTTTGCATAATTTCTTTGTATTCAAAATATAATAAAAAATGTAATAAATTAGAAAGTTTTCTGGGTTTTATGTTTGAAGTAGGGAAAGCTTTGAACTTCTTACAGCAGTGAGAATAGTCCCTCATCCAATAATCTCGGAGAAATGTACCTCGAAGAATTTAAGTTACGAGTAACTCTATGAGGAGTGGAAGATTTTTTTCCATTAATTTTACTTAACATGGCCAACACGTTCCTCCTAATTTCCTTCTAAAGTTCTTTCCCTTTTCGCTGCACTACTAATCTCCGTTTCATCCTCATATTTTGTATGGCATTTGCAGCCATGCTGTGCATGGATCCCATTACTGTTGTTTTCTTCATGGCTGTAAAATCTAGTCTTTCTGAATTCTTCCTTTCCTGGCTTCTACGTGCTCTTTCTTCAGTCATCTCCATTGCTTGTAGGTGTGCAGCCTGTCGGGGAGCGTAGTCGGGGATCCTCGTATCACTCAGTGGAATAAGTTAAGTCACTCTTAGATCATTCCTGTTTGATATGGGGCAGAGCAAACCATTTCCATTTTCTAGTAAAATCTTAAAATTATTCAGTTATATATCTATTTCTTTTAAATTCATCTGTGTAAAGAAGCTAAAAAGTATGATTTTATATATCATTTTTTTTGTTTTTTAATAGATAGGTCCTTAGGTCAGGAACTCGTTGTACTCTGTGGGGTATATAAGGCTGAATTTTTGTCATTGTTCTCATGACTAATGAATTTCAGGGGGGTTTTTTTAGGGGTTTGACTTTGTATTTACACAGTCTGACCCACTTCTATTCATATAATTTGTTTCTGTGTTCCTCGTGATATTTAATGAACTCTCATATGATAGATTTCCTAACCTGGTAATGCCTATGTGTTTCTGAACAAGTGAGAGCCAACAATTAAAATGGAACATTAAAATGCTATTTCATGCTTTTATGAGATAATTTGGTCTTGTTTCTGGTTAGTAGATCAGGAAGTTACAGAAAAGTTAGTACTACCAAGATCAGTGTTCTAAAGCTACAAAACTCAAGAACAATTTATTTTGTATTACAAAGAAAAGAAACTTGCATAAGTAAAAATTGGACTTTCATTCCCTGACCAGAGGTTTATATAACATGGGGTGGATTTTATTTTTCTTTTCTTCTTTTCATTCTCCCTGTGAAGAGAGAGCATAATCTGTATTCCTCTGAATGAAAACAGTCTCTGTTCCCTGGTGGAAATTGCCTAAGTGAGGAACATGTCATTAAATATCTAGTTGTATGTGTTCTAGAAACTGGTTTCATACTGTACACCTTCCCATGAACTCTGCGACTAATTCTAGGACAAGTTGTTTTGAAGTGTGAGTGTGTTGCAACTCTAGGGATACACTAGTGTGTACTACAATAGGCTGACACTTTTGGATGGATAGTGACAGTTTAAAAAAATAATATATAATATATAAAAATATATATATTTCTATCAAAATAGTGTGACTCTAGACATCATAACTACTGCTTTAGCATATTTTACTAGGTCTGTATTACTTTTATGACTTTACTACTACCCCTTGTAGTTAGATGTTTTATTAGAAATACATGAAAAAATGGATTGAAAAAATAGTTGTCTAAGATTTCATTTTTTATGTGTCCTTATTTACTCAAGTAGTGCTCTTAATTTGTTTATTTTATTCAGTTTTGAAATTCAGATCCTCCTAAAGGAATCGTATCATATGTGGTTTAGAACTGTCATTCAAGCCCATATTGTAAACAGGTTTTCAGTGCTGACATCTAAGGTGAACTGTAATAAATTATTATTGTTATTACATTTAATAACCTTATAAAACAGAAAAATATGTAATGAGAAACTTGTTTTATGTCTAACGCAGAGATACTGTGTTAACAAGGGAAACACATGGAATTATATCTCTAATACCCACAAAAGACATTTTGCAGACCCCTGCACTGTGTGTAGTGCAGAGGACTGTGTACAGCTCCAAGGCCTACCTGCTCTCAGAAACTTGGTCCTGTTTCTGAATGTCAGCCTATGCCATAAGTAAGGCCAGACTTGGACTGGGGAAATTATCTCCTGTGTATGAGGCCTCTATGGTGCTGTCTGGCCATTTTGAGTTTACTGTCTTCCTTTCTTCTTCTCTCTTACTTGTCTATGCTAGTAGGAGGCAGCCTGGCTGAAACTTCCTTTTTTTTTTTTTATCCATGGGGTTTGATGATGCTGTAAGTGAAATACCGTTTTTTTCAGCCATATCAGGTTTTGGTCAGTGGGAGAACTGTAGCAGAATGGGAAGTGGTGTGGGGAAAAAAGAAGAATAATTGTGGTAGGTGAAGAGACAAGAGGGAATAATCAATGTAAAAACAAAGATAAGAGGAGAAATGCACAGACTAAAGAAACTATGGCATACAGAATGCTCCTGTCCATTAATAATGTCCGATTTTTTGCCCTTCACTTCCTTCTTCCATTTATCATTGCAGACCTTAAAATTTTGCAGGAAAGCAGAAGAAAAAAGTTACTCCCATCACCGTTACACGTGGCACTAGTTTTCTCATGTGTTAACACAAATGGTGCCTGACATTAACACTCTCACATCAGACTGATTCAGTCTTGGCAGTTGCTTGGGAGAGTTCTTCATTCAGGCTCATTTTGGCAGTAAAAAAACATATTAAAGCCTCCAGTGGAACTGGTTTGCCCATTATTTTCTTTACATTACTGTGTATATCTCTGTTGTGTCTTTAAATACACTCTCCATTCATTTGCTTCAGAGCTACCTTCTATCTGTGAAATCAGGTAATAGGACTTGAATAAATACCACTCAAGTGTTGTGGTTCCAGTTGGTTATTCAGACTACTAAGATGTGCAAATACAATTTTTTCAGAAATAATGTAGATATTTTAGTTAAGAAATGTATTATAATTTTAAGGGGGGGTAGAGTGCTGATGAAGTACTCAGTTGAGCTTTCTTTCCCAAGGCTACATAATCTCATTGTAGACAGTACGAGCTTAATATAGGATTTCTTAATACTATGAGTAAGTAGATAATTTCTAAATTCTGCTTACTGCATCTATCAGTAGATAAGATGTAACGTGATCTCTTTGAGGTGGGCCAGTTGTTGTAGGGTTTTTCTGTATTCTTTCTCTTATGTTTTTCTTGTTTCAGTGCAAGTAACTCCAAACTACTGAAAAAGTAATTTTGAAATCTTTCAAAACCAGCTCTAGATTCAGAGTACCTGTGTTCTTAGGTCACTTGCAGTTAAATTGTAAAAAATATGCAAACATGAAAGTTCAGATAAAATTTTCAAAATGTTTTCCTTAAGTGGGTACAAACATTTAGGCTCCTATCTCTTCTTCAGTCTCTCTGGATTGAAAAGAATAAACAAAAACTTGGAAACTAGTCTGGAAACTAGTGGATTTTTAAGTATACTTCTAATTGCTAGTCAGCAAGGCTAGGATTCAAACTTACTACATTATCCCTCTTAAAAATCTTATAAATTATACACATATGCTTTTGGTAAATATATGTGTGAATATAAAGGCAAGGATATACATCTCTGTGTGTATATGTATGTATAAAGCAGAATATTTTTCTGGAACTAGATTTTCTGTATTTCTCTTTTACCCAGTGAAGGAAGGATTTTTCTTTTTTTTTCTTTCATTATTGTCATAAGATCCCACTTTATACTTGTAGTAATTGGTATCTGCCCTTCTGCTGCTCTTTAGTATTTGAGATTTGTTGAATAAGCTGTAGAAGTCAGATCAGAAAGCATTTCTGGTTACTGGGTTTGCAACAATAAAATATGAAGATACAATGGCTGGCCATTGGAATCCTCTCTTTTCTGCTCTAAAAGGGCTGCAGATGAGGGCTGCATTTTAAATTTGATTGACATGGGGTGGTGTTTGTGTTTTGACAGTTATGAAAATGTGCAGCTGTTCATAAAGAAATAGAAATTGAAATCTGTGGTCTTAGGAAATTAACCTGATCTTACTATTTATTCCATCTGTTCCCATGCTTTCACAGTATCCATTTTTCTTTCAGCAGACCTTTTTTTACTCTTTAGTTTTGCCTTTTGTATGCTGATAATACATATATGTATAAGAATAAGTAATTCATACAAAAGTGACAATCAAAAATCATATTCTTGGAAAAAAATTCTTCAGTGTATTTAAAAGTGATATCTAAGAAAATTGTCTTAAAATTAAAACCATTTTCCATTATAAATTTTTTATAGCTTATTATGAAACCCCTGAAGAGGAGCAACAGAGGTCAACTGTAAAACATCAAGCTAGAATAAGACCTATTTAATTTAAAATTTCAATACATGCCTGTAATTGTAGGGTGTTGCCTTTTGTTGAAATTACCTTAGCTTAGCTGACATGGTTTCACTGCGTAAGAGGGCATTATTGTAGAAATCTGAAGCATGAAGTAGAGAGCAAAATGCATTCTCCTGTGCTCCTAAGCAAACATTTTAATCACAGGATATACTATTTGTTTTAAATACTTCCTTGACATGTTGCCCTGTTAAATTCAGTACTGAGTGAAATATAATAGAGTATGTGGATTTAATTCCAAATAGTTTTGCAAAAGACAGCATGCAATTAATTCAGAGTTTGTATAAAATTTTCTTATCCCTAGTATAGGAACCTGTTACAAATAAATATGTCTTGCCCTCTGTGCTTTAAGTATGTGGCCTAACAGTAAGCGAACAGACAATGTAATGTAATTTTTAGTCTGACAAGCACGTATATTTTTGTTACAGCTGAGTGTTCATGTAGTTAATTTTACTTTTTTGTTTTGTCCCCCCCAGTGTAACCATGTTCATTGAGGGAAGTATAGGTTTTTCCCCTACTAATCTGTTTTTATCGTTAAGTTTTGTACTCCAAATTCTGCAACCTGCCTTTCAGACCTTCCTTACACTATTATTATTGACCTACTAGAGTCAACAGATGTCATTTACCTCCTCCCAGTTGTTTTCTTGTTAACCTAAACAATGTAAAATGAAAATTACAGTGTTTTCTAAAATCTCAGGCACATCATTGTAAAGTCTCAACTCTTGCCAGTTTTTACACAGCTCTTAATCAGGAGTTACAGAATTATTCTTGTGAACAGATCTCTTCATGTGCATTTTCAATACTGCCATGTAGGTCTTTCTGAGAAGTGTATGTAAAATGTATTAGCACTTTATATAAGTAGCACTCATTGAAAACTTTACCAAATCTAAATAAATTTATGGCCATTTTTTTATCCAGAAAGTCAGTTTATTAGTGAAGGAAATTAATTAGATATATTATGCACACCTCATATCATTTAACTAAAGAGAAGTTTACTTGTAGACAGGAACATATTTTTTATAAGCACAGTATTTAAGGTCTGTATTTGGATGAGTGGCTTGAATAAGTGCTGCTAGTTTTTTATGAGCAATTTGCTCATCTGATTTGACCTACGGTTACACAATACTGTTTACATGGACTGGTAAGAAAGTTTGTAGGAGAGCATGTGTGTAGTTTTGTGCTTTCTTCAAAAAAAAAATCTCCTATTCAGAAGGATTCCAAGGAAACTGAGGAAGAGGGCAGAAACAGTATTTCTGATATTTTAAATAAAGTTATCAGCCTGTTTAATAAGCAGTAAGTAACAGAAATCCACTAGATGGATTTGCTGGATATTTACAGTAAAATTTCTTCTATTTATTTCATGAGTTTTAAAAAGAAATAGAAGAAATAGATGCTAGAGTTTTAAATCCTCCTGTGTGAAATTGTAGTACAAATTCTGGTTTGACAAGTCTTTCTTCTGACTGTCCTTACACCCTGGGCCAGCTTCCATCTAGTTTTGTTTGCGAGATCGGTCATCAGACTTGATATAACACTGAGGATCACACTGGAATGTTTTTGGTCACAAACCATGAAGGAAATGCTAAGTGGTTGAGAAATAATACATCAGTAGAGTATATTTTGAAGTAATATAGTTCTAAATGCCTGTTACAACTGAGGTCTTAGTTGTGATAGGATATAAATCAGATTCTTATGGAGTCTAAGTTGACCTGGAGTCACATTCATCATTCTGACATCCTCTGACACCACTTCTGATGATGTAGATTGCTAATGGTTCTTCTTTCCCCTGACATGGATCTTAGTAGCATGGCTTCATTCAACAATACATAAGATATTTACAAAATATGCAGTCCCAAAAAAGTGTTCTACAAAACATTGTATAAATTTTATAAAAATCTGTAATGTGAGATGTTCCCTCTCTCTTTCATTAAATACCTGTCATGTACTTGTACACTGAGCTGTTCTGGTACCAATCCAGATTTTCTGTATGATTGTTAATTGACTTGACCTTTTGCTGCATTTTACAAGAGGATGTAATGATACAAACTTGTTCAGAATTGACAATGCTGCAACACAGTTGTTAACCAAAATGTTGCTAAAACTCTAGATTCCTTTTTTTTTTACCTTTTTCTCACTAATCCCATTGAGTGCAGCAGAATGTTCATCAACAGTAAATTAAGACTACTTTCTCGAAAAAGAACAGTACCAAGCTAGCTGGTTTTAGGCAGAGCACTTTTTTTGGCAGAATTACTCTTGCATGGTGGAGTTGCAACTTGGTTGCCACAGGGGTGGTAGAGGTACAACCAGCTGGAGTTCACATTTGGTGAACTAAGTTTGCAGTACAGCTCACGACGTGTCTACAAAGCAATTTTTCTGTGGTGTTCTGGCACGGAACTTACTCTTAAATTATTTTCACCTTGCTTTTCATTGCTGTTCACCCCCTACATTGACTGTGTATCTTCACTTGTGTCGTGTTAGGTACTAGTCAGGATATACATAAAATATTTCATATATTTTGTTACTGATTGAATAAACTCTTACACTTCTCTTAATAGAATTTTAAAGGCAGTTTTGTTTTCCTAATATCTATTCTACGTATGATGGTGCTTTAAGCTGATGTGTGTGTCCATTACAGGAACACAGCAGTCACGGAAACCATGGGGAATAGTTATCATTGGGAAAAGAGAATTTATGTAGATGTAAGTGGCTTACTCTGAAGGTCATAATTAGTGAGTTTTGTGATTAAAATTTTGTCAACCTTTAAAAAAATGTCTTGAGGCAGTGACTCATTCTATATAGCATTTACCTCTTTGACATACAAGCCTGTTAAGAGCAGGTGCAAAAATGTTTTTAGAAGGCGCTTGAGTCCTGCTTTTGAGAAAAGATGAGGCAAGAGGTGACTTCAAAGGGAAATCCCCTGAGAATATGTCTAAAGTAAGCAAATGTATATATTAAAATATTAGAACTGTAGCACAGTATGTTGCAAGGCCTACTTCTCCTTTTTCCAGGTCTGATTTGGTTTCAATAGTTTAGTTTAAGTTCATTATTGTTGTCTGTGTATCAGGATTACACACTTATCTGAAAGCAAGGTGTTGCACACACTAGAGTTCTGTTAAGCTCCTTAAACTGCCCTTGAAGTCAGCCGGGATGCTGATAAACTCAGAAAATTGGGTCTTTGGCAAATGTTGTAATAATAATAAAGATAAAAGTAAGCTAATGTGAAAATTAAGACATTTTTCTCCCCACATATTGCTTAAATTTCTTTCCCTATTCTTTGATGTTGTGAATGAACCAGAAAATACACAAAAATGTGCCAAGTGGTTTTGTATGCCCTGATTATATAACTCACTCACAAGCATACTTTTAAGGCTAGTAATTTTGTATTATTTCTTTTGCATTGATTGTAAAATATATATAATTATTAAATGTTAGTAGTAATGTTGAGTAAACTTCATTTTTGTTTATCCTTTGTTTTAATTAGTTTATAAAAATCTTTTATGAAACATTATACTTCCTTGCACAGCCTTGTTTTTGAAAATCTGAAGTAGGTGCACCTGCTTCTTGCCTTCGTGATTATGGTTACATTTGTTTGCCTATTTAAAACATTTTACAACATGTCACAAAGTATGAGAAAAAGTTTCCTATTTTCTCATCTTTCACATCTTTCATCTGGAGAAGAAAAAGATAGATAGGCAAAATGGACTTTATGACATACACTAGTGAGAAATACCTTGTTTAATGTAGGCAAATCACTAACTGATCATTATAACAAACACACTTAACAAAATTAATTGTGTTTCTAGGTTCCATGGTTCCTTTCTCCATGCGGATTCTACATGCTGAACTTCCTCAGTACCTTGGTAATCCTCAAGAATCACTTGACAGACTTCATAGTATGAAGATAATCTGCGCCAAGGTAACAGCATCTCTATGCGCTAACATTTCTTAATGTTTAAGAAATAAATTTTGTTGTCCTTAAAAAGAACATTAAGTTTCAATGATGACTTGTTTTACTCCCATCTTGATGCAAATATGGAGCTCGCTATTAAAAGTAATGAAGTGCCTCTTTCCTTTTAGGAGACATCCTTCTCTACTCTGTGGTAGCTCTGACTCAAATGAGTAGAACAGGGGACAACTTTTGTGCTTTTGCCAGACAAGATGTGGAGGACAGTGAGCAGATGTGTTAAAGGGCGAGTAGAGGAGATTTCTTTCCTTCACTCAGCTGCATCCAGCTGAAAACAGTTGTTAGTGACCTTGATCCTTTGGAAATAGTCTTGATTTTTCAGAAATCGCCCAAATAGCTGGATTTGGAAACAACAGTCATTTGGGAATATAAGTACAACCAGCTGAGTTTGTTTTGGGGGGTTTGGTTTGGTTTGTCAAGTAGTATAATACAAAATTATGGCCCGAATTATAACATGGGATTTGTTGGTGCTGGAATTGGAGTCATGGGGTTGTGAGCACTAACTTTTTCCTCTAAAACCAACATGCTGACAGTAAGCATTTGTCCTTAAATGTTTTTTACATCTTTTCCGGGCAGTCTAATGCACCAGTGATTATGAATTGTTACCATGTGATAAAGTCTAGAGGAAATGCAACATTATTGCTTTATCTGTGACACTTGAAAGTTCAAAACTATATAAGATAAATACATGCAATTTATTTTCAGTATTCCATGGAAGTTTCCTATATTTACTCCTTAAATAACTTGGATAAGAGAAGTGAAGGGAAATGAAAATTGCCAATTATGTAGTTATATGGCCTTACATATATGAAATCAGCTTCCTTCTAGCCCAGCAATGGCTAGGATAACCAAATGTTTACAGTAAAAAGTCCAGTTCTTTGTATTATGAGAGGAAAAATGAATGGTTTAGGTAATAAGAAGTGAATATGGCATTTGTTACAAAGTTGGAAAGAATTGATTTGGAAACAGCTGAGATGTATCTAATTTGGCCAAGAAGTGCTACTTCTCAGCACTTCATAAATACAGTTACCTGTTGATGACCATCTCATAATATTCCTGGCAGGCTGTTCACTCCAGCCGTTTTCTTTATAAAAGGTCCTCAGTTTGAAGTAATTCTGTTCTTCTGGGAAATGCTATATGCCTCTGTTGCAGGATTTCCTGGTGCTTCTACCATCATTTGCCTACCCTGGTCTGGAGCTGATCAGCTGTTTCATATCTTTGTTTTATGCAATCTAGTGTTAAGTGCTGTGTTGTGTGCCCTCAATCATGAAGGTGCCACTAGATTCCAAAAACTGGACTTGTTTCTAAGTTCCTTCTTCTTGTAACAAAGAGAGAAAACTGTATGAATGTGAATGAGGGAGCAATTGCTGAGCAAAGGTGTTCATCAGCCATCTGGCAAACTATTGAAATGGCCACATCTCAGTTACAGTGTGATCAGCCATGATTCTCCATAGATTAGAGATTGTTGGTAAATAGAGAAGTGAAAGGAAAGGAAATTAACTCCCTCCCTCCTCCCCCCCCACTCCTTTATAAGACCTTTAAGTCATCTACAACCCTGCGTGTCTGCCTCTGCTCTTTTCCTTTAAGTGCATATCCTTAGAACCTATCCAGTGTACCAAGGAAGCTTTTAAACTATAATACAAGATTTTGTTTGAATATGAACTTGGCTGATTATTTGTTTAAGTAAGGGAAATTAGATATGCTGGAGAAGATGAAATAGAAATAAAAACAAATTACAAATTATTATATACATATTTCCCTCCCTGCTAAGTTCTTGAAGACGGATCTGTTTACTCCTGTTCTCACTCCATCCACTGCTAGTTACCTAGGTCACTACAAATTATCCCTTTTGCCCTTGGGGGAAGCTTTTTGAGTCTGACTATATGTCTTCTGTAAGCTCTTCTGAGTAGTCCCCTGTTCTCTGCACTTGATGTTGGTTCACAGATTGTCACCTCTTTGTCTCTGCCTTCCTGTGTCTGAGTTTGCAAAGTTTCTCCCAGGGTGGTGTGTTCAATTGCAGCAAGAAAAAGAATGATCTCCCTTTGGTTCTTTCACCTTCCACTAGAGTTAGGATATGGTAGCCAGGACAAGCCATTGTCTCTGCTGATGGATGCTCCTTTTTAAAGTGCAGTACACAACTACAAAAAAATAAAACACACCATCCTTCTCAGAGAAGTACTTCTGATCTGTTATTCTAGACACCTCATTGCAGATTACTTCATTTGTTTGCATTCAATTAAATACTTTGTCTTTTGGAGCAATTCTAAGACTACAAGAGTATGAAAAAGGACAGCTTGTATACCTAACTCTGTTTTTAAAAGACAGTTGTAAATTGGTGATAATTTAACCATTTGAAGTTAGGGTTGGCTGACATGTTTTGATTTTTGTATGGAACACTATTTGTCCAACAATCTCAATCTCAATTGGACCATTCAAGAATAACATTTATAATGCTTATAAAAACCCAAGGCAAAACCAAGAAAATAACATAAAGGATGTACACACATTAGTCTTAATATTTCTATGTGACACTTGGGAACCATTTGGGTTATAACAGAATTAATTGGGGAGCTTTCAACCAAAAGCCTCTAGTGTTTTACTTCCCTATTTTAAAAAGTGGAAAAATAATCTTTGGTCACCCGTATTTACAGAAGGGCATAGGAATAGTCATTATGTAAATGAGATGAACTTGGAGTCATAAAAGCTAGAAGAAAGAAAAGACCTATTAGCTCACCTAGTCTGTCTCTTTGCAATGCAAGGTTGTTTTCTAGTTTTTAATGAGCCAGCCTATGGAGCTGAGGCCACATCCCCTGGGAGGCTATTCCAGGGTAATGCTAATGCATTCTGATCATAAGAAAATTTGTCTTTATATTTCGTGTCTGTTCCTTAATGGAACTATGGGATTTCTTCCTATCCAATACTTGCTTTTAATCTGCTTAATTCCTTCTTGCTTTTTGTTGTATATATTCTACAGACACTTGTCAACTTTAGATTAGCTATTCCAGTTAAAGATGTAATCATATTTATTTTGGTTACTTGGTCATTTCAGCCCCCATCTACTTACATACTTCTGGTACCTGAAAGCAGGATTGGAAGTTGGGTGCAAATCATTTTCTATGTATATATTTTTCCACATATCTGTATATATTTTCCTGTGATGATGGTTTTACTTTTTCCAGTATTCCTGCAAATTTCTAATCAAGATCTGGTTAGATATTTTACATCTTTGTCTATAGGTACGACATTTGGGAAATAAATTATCTGTAGTGCCAAATGGGTGTTATAGCTTGGGGGAGGAATCCCATGAAATTGTTACTGCCTCTGTTATTGCTGGTCTTCCCAACATGAACTGCCTCAATGAGTTGTTGCCTCTGTAAGTCTGCGTTGAAATAAATGGTCTCTGAACAGGCAGGCAGTAAGATTAACAATAGCAATTTAAATCACAAAAGGGTTTGTTCTTTTCAAGTGTTCATTTAAAAACATAGGCATGATCACTTTAGTGCTCATAATAGTGAGGACTTGCTACAAAATGCTTACCTGGAGACCAAAATGTGAAAAGAACAACAGTTGGGCTTAACCTAAACTCTTCTCTTGTTTGTGCTACCCTTCCTAGATGTTTGAGGGAGAGCTCCTGGAAATGCTCACATCTCATAGTATAATGTATTTCACTTTTAAACTGTAATCCTTCAGGTGCCAGAGCCATACTGGGCTCTTCTACCAGGTGGGTGGAACAGTGGCAAATGGGTTAACAGTCCTGCTTCCTAAAAAAGCCTCTGCCAATTGTTACCTCTGCAAAACTTGTCAAAAATACTTTGTGCCATTTCTCCATCAGCCACTCTGTAGTTCCACCACTCTCATTCATGAGGAGTTATGTTCCTCCCTGGCCCTTCCATACACACTCTTCATATCTCCTAAGCTTCCATTTTACTTCCAAATCAGTGAACTTTCAGCCTCTTAGCTACTGATGATTTTGGGGTTTCATTTTCATTCAGCTTCCAGTTCTGGCTCAGTTTCTTAGGTGACATAAGTATTCTGTTTGTCGTATGTCATTTAAGTCTAGAGGGTATTTGTCTTGACACCTTGTTTGGAAAGTTTGTGGAAACTACAATGATCCTGTACCAGTCTGAGTACTCAAAAAGCCGGAATTCCAGAAGCACCAAGTAAGGCTATTTTGACTAAAAAGGTAGTGCTGATGAAAAGTTGTGGAAGAAGGAATAAGGTATTAACAAGAGATACATAAGAGTAGCAAACTAGGGATGCAAATGGTGGTATGAATAGATTAGTAATTCAAGCATACAGGCAATAGATAGGGAATGAAACAGAAGACTCAATGAAGTTATACTAGCCAGTGAAACTAATGATTGTGCATTTATAAATATTCAAAACAAGAAAAAGCATAGATCATATGTAAAACTCATGAAGTAAATTATAGAAGTGTTCAATCATATTTTTGTTTATAATAGGAACATGGGTGGTTAGAGCTATCTCATTGATATTGCTATAATATAGTTTACCAGCTAAATATTTCATATCAAACTAACTGCAATAGCTTACACAGAGGAATGTTGGAATCATTAATGTTACTATTAAGCAATTCTTGGAAAACTGGGGAAATGCCCAGATACTGGAAAACTGCAGATGATGTTCTTATACTTAAGAAGGGCAAAAGAGATAAACCCAGGGAATAAAACAATTAGCCTCAAATCAGCACCAAGCTCTGTTTTAATTACGTTAAGTTGAGGTGAGGGCTAGATATTCCCAAGTAATGTCACAGAATGGTTAATGCAATACTCTAATTTTATGCGAATATCTAATTCTTTCCTTTTTGATTATGTTAGTGAGTACGTTTTTAGAGAAACTTGTCTTTTTAAACAAGACAACCTGTCTCCTTGATGAAGGCCCTTTGTTATGTTTATACCATTTCAAGAGTAGGAACTTTGAGCCTTATTGAGACTGAGAAACCATCACTAGATATTTTGTAGGGGAAGAGAAAGATCATGGGGTTTAGACCACAGAAAATAGGTTATAAAGTGGTTTGGATTTGTGGGAGAGAAGAAATTTTTTTCTCTGACAAGATGCCTTATTGTACAGTAGGCATTTAACACTGAAATGTGCCCCTTTTGTTTCTAAGTGATTTCTAGGTGGCAACACTGCTTTTGAAAGTGGGACTGAGAGTCAGTCCTGCAGCCATGCCACTGCCATCTCATAAATTGCCACCTATCAGCTAAGCTGCAGTATCTAATGGTATATGCTCATAGTCTCTCAAAATCTGAGATAAGGCAGTTCAGTCAGCTCTTTGTGAACAAAGTTTACAATAAATCATACTACCTTGTGTTTGTCATGGGCTAACAGTTCTTATTAGCCTGGCTCAGCTGGCAGGTGGTAACTGCTCTGCTTTCATTGTGTCTCTTCTTGCTCCTTAGTTCCTTGTAGCTAAATTTATGGCATCTAACTTCAAGATTTCATTCTAGTCTGTGAAAAGAGCTTGGTATCTCATAGGGCAATTTCTTCCAGCTTTAAGATGTCTAAAATTGGTGGCATGAGCTGGTGGTAATGGTTATCTTCACTGGCGGTAGAAGGCACCAACACACCTTCTGAGACCAGATTAATTCTACCTGCCTTTGTTTTGGAGGATTTCCTGCAATGGTTTCTAAGTGTTCCCTTATGAAGCACTGAGCACAATAGGAAAGCTTTGTTGGTGTAGGAAAAGACGTTTCCGTTTTATACTGACAGAAGCCAAAAGCTCTCTGTCTGGAAGTGCAGTCAATCCCCAGAAGAGGCAGTACCCTGTAGGTATTTCCCTCACTGGCAGACCACAGCAGCTGGTTAAAGAGCAAGTGACCTTAATGTTTTTTGAAGGAAATCTCAAGCACTGTTTTACAACCAAAGTTATAAATCTGTAACAGGAAAAGTGGGGTGATCTGTGGGAACCGAAAAACAAATTTGGAGAAACTGTAATGGCATTAGGAAAAGCAAAGTTGACTTGCATTTCAAGTGGAGCCTTGCATGCATATTTTGAAAGTGCTTAAGACACAAGCTTCATTAAATATATGTTTTCATTCTTCCAGTGAAACAACAAATGTTTCATTCACTCAACAATTTACATGATTTAAAATCTATGAAAAATAAAAAGAAGCAATAAACCCCAAAGTTTGAGAAGGAAATTGCAGTAAGAACCAAGAGGAATACTTCAATAAAGACAAAAATATGGAACTAGAGCCCATACTTAGGGTGGGGGAGTCAGGAGGCAGTGGCTTTCTGTGAAAAAAATCAGTTTAACTTGTGTTGTGTCATTAACATCCATTCTCTGGTGGAGCATATTTCATATTTTACTTAACAAAATGTGAATGTCCCTAGAGTGTGCTGACATTTAATGTTCTGTAAGTATCATAAGCCCGAATTCTAACATCCTTCTACTGTACAATGGCTTTCTTACTTTGTGCACTTGATCTTGCTATGGTAATAACTAGTAATCTTGAACTGTACCTAGGTGAAACATTCCTGCATGAATTGGTTTACATGTAGTTTGTCAATTGTAGATAATTTGCATTAAATATATAGTGCTGTTTAAACTCTTGTCGGTTACTTTAAAAAATTTACTACAGATATTAGAAAATTTGGAACAAGGCTTAGCTGAAGATGGAAGTATGACTAACATTACACAGGAGAACAGACAAGGTAGGTATTCTTTAAACATTTTTTTCACAGACAGTGTGTTTTTAT
Source organism: Lepidothrix coronata (assembly GCF_001604755.1). Taxonomy (NCBI): domain Eukaryota; kingdom Metazoa; phylum Chordata; class Aves; order Passeriformes; family Pipridae; genus Lepidothrix; species Lepidothrix coronata. Next base: position 252,999 of record NW_016690522.1, on the reverse strand, counting down.
TGCTTGCCTAAGTATGCCAGAAATTTTCACAAGACTGCCCCAGAGTGGTTAAAACAGTATTTTTGTAATCTCATAGTCTACTCAGCCCCCAAAATGATACACTTTGTACTTTTATTTGCTGGAATTAATTTTACAGTTTTGCCCTTGATCCAACTGACGCACTAAATCAATTCCTTTTCCTACTTAGAAGAAACAAAGAACATGTCTGCTCTCCTTTAGTGATGAATATATAAGTGTACTGCTGTTGCAGCTAGATGGACGTTTCATCTTAAGCCTTGTCTGACCAACTCCTCTCGATCCTTATGTCTGACACCCACTCAGTTTTTTCAGATTGAACTGCCATCATACCATGGCTACGCTGGCCTGGGGTGCTGCTGCATAGATGGCCTAGTCTCACTGTAACTGCATGGTGCTTAGACTCCTGAAGTCCCTAGAAAACACCTAAGGCACTAGAAAACTATTTAGATTATGTTGAGCTACATCATCATTTTCATGATTTTGTGTCCAATTATGTTTTCTCCTATTCCTTCTATCTTAGTTGCGTAGCTTCAATAGTATAGGGTACATTACTGCATAAAAAAGGGTGAGCAGGACAAAGTAGTTGTCCTGCATTTTTTTTTTAAACGGAAGAAGTCATTTGAGTATACTTGACAATTGTACAAGAGGTTACATTTCAGACATTCCTATGGATTATATGGACCCCTCATAGTGCCTGGCAAGTTCAAAACATCACACCAGAAAAACAAAAACCTTTTAGCTTCAGCTAACAGTCTAAGGAATGTTACCAACTTCTTTCCGGGATAACATTCACATGGAGCCTGTGGGAAGTAAAAGTCTGGCTCTGAGATAGGAAGAAGCCAAGCAGAGTTAGTACCAGAGTAAAAAAATGATTATAAAAAATTCCTTAAAACAATGTCTCTATAGAAGGGTGCAGACCTGTGTAAACTATTCTTCTGCCTGGTCTTCATTTTGACTGGATGTAAAAACAGCTTGAATGTTTTACTGTACTTGACTTAATACACCTTCTATATGTCCTAAGAATATTAACACATGAGTAGCATATATTACAAAAATGTTTGCAGATACAGTTGAATACATTTACTATTCTTCTCAAAAGGGTTAGGAGAAAGGGAAAGAATCTGACGTTGAAGATTTATCCACAGCTCTTCAGGAGTTTGTGTTCTTCTGTCTTGTATCTACAATTCTTTTTGCCTCTGTTCTATTTACTTTTCCCTATTAGCCCTTTCTACCAGATTTTTGTCCTTATCCCCATATCTTTTCCTTTTTACCACTTTAAAACTAGGATGTTGGTCCCCCATTAAATACAAGGACTTTTTCCTAGATGTGTCATAATCCTGTGTCCTGCATTCTGCCTCGCTCATGAGTTTCTGGCTCCTTGCTTTTCCTCTCTGCTGCTGCTTTAGAGCTCAGATGGCCTCAGGAGGAGGCATAGTTAGAAAAGCAGGAGCTAGTAGTTACCAAGGGACATGGTTGCAGAAAATTTGGAGGGATCTTTGCATGTCTACTATGCAGCTGCCTTTAGGTTTAAGACTGCCAAAAAGCCCACGGGACTTTTGCAGAGACTGTTGACTGCTACTGTCTGTAGAGGTCAGCCAGGTCTGCTCCCTCTCTGCTTCCTTGCTGCATTTGTAGCTCCAGGAGGCTGATAATGGTTTTGCTTTCTTCCATCTGAGACTAGCTGAAGCAAACCTTATTAACTTTATGTGAAGACAGCCCTAATTCATTATAGGGATTATGCTTAGCCTGTAATTTCCATGCTGCGGCTGTAAGAAGGTGCAACACCAATCAACTTACCATGTACATCTCCTCTAGTCTGGAACAGAACACCTCATTTGCCAGCTTTTCAGCAGGCAGAGAGATTTAGCATTGCACCACTTGCCTGCACCACACGTTCTACAAGATGCCAATTTTGCAACTTCACAGTGCACAGGACACCTATTGAAATGAATGGCAGTGTGGAGTACAGAGTCCTTGATGAATAACAAGGAAAAGGAAGTGCTTAGAGTGGAAACATGACTGCATGGACTTGCAGAGAGGGTTTCAGGCATCTCAGTAACATACAATGATCTGCTGTTGGGTTTTTGGTTTTGTTTACTGCTTTGCAGGTTTTCTTTAACCCCTTTCTGCCAGTGCTAAGAAGCTTCATCACACAGGGCTACACAGGAATTTCCAGACAAAGTTCTGTTCAGTTTATATCACAGTCTGAAGACATCTGGCCTGCCTGCTTTGAGGTCCTTTTTTGAGAACTGTAGCTGGTGCTATCTGATTGTTAATAGGAAACCTAGATGTCTACAGTGTAGGAATCAACATGTAACTTGTCACCTAAGTCCTAAAAAGCTGTGTGTGGTTACCAAACTATGAGGACATGCAAAAAAGGAGGTATTTGCTTAAGTGAAGTAATAAAGGGGAGTTATTTAATTATGTCCAGGTTTTAGACACACCCACAAGGAAAGAAAAAAGGAAATGTGTCGTAAGGTATTTGCTCGGGGTTTACAGCATCCTCTCCATTGGTAGCACTAGTGATGTGTGGTCAAGGGGGAATTTCTAAAACAAAAAGCTAGGACTAATGAATGATTTTAAGTTCAGTGGATGAAATACTGGATTCAGTGTTGACCCCCACGATACCCCTCTTTTGACAAAGATAATTTGAGAATATTCATGAGTTGGGTTTTTTTGTTTTGTTGTTGGAGAGGATTGAAGGATTTTTCTTTTTCAGGAAGGAAAGTAGACATTTCACCAAGCTCTTCTTATTTGTAATGACATTTTTGTGTGCTGAAGGAATTATCTGTGTAACCTATCATGCTTTCATCAGAGACTACATTAATGACACAAATGAGTGGTCTCAGTTCTCACAATTTCATTGAAATAGCCTCTTCTCCCTTCCCCCCACCCATTTTCAAAACATTATAGTGACCTTGACAGCTGACACATTTCTTTTTCAAATGTTCTAAATTGATAGTCCTGGTGTTTATTTTTGAGGATTAGAGGAATATTTCTAGCATTGATCTGGGGTACTGTAACACAAGAGAAAACAAGGATCTGTGTGAACCATTCTCTTACAACATCAGGAGTCTGTCTGCAAAGCAAAAGGGAGAAATCTGCTGCTGCAGCTTTTAATGCCTGCAAGCTCCAGGAGCATGGGGAAAGCAGACAGGCTTGGCAGATTTTTTCCAGCATATCTCTGAGCCAGAGGCAAGCACAAACAGTCCCCCACTCAGACATTTCTCACTCTGCATGTTTTGGCTCTGAAATTACATTCTAGCTGTGTTTAATTTTTGAATTTATCACATTTAATGCTGTAGATTAGGTGTTTTTAAACTGATGCTCATTATTACTTGGATCCTTTTATGCACCTTTTGTTCTGATGCTGGAAAATGCGTGGCTTATTTTGGTGTTTAATATTTGGCCTGAGCTGAAAGCTGAGTGGCTGCCTATTGCTCTGCGTTGTTGCATCGTGTTTGTTACCCAGAGCTGCTTGAGCAATTCCCTCAGAGAGATGCAGAATTCTCTGATGCCGCAGCATGGCTGGGAATTAAAAATTCTAGGCTAAAACCCAGTGGTGTTAACGAGAGGGACCTTTCAAAATCGTAATTCATAGGACCAGTAATTGATGGCAAGAAAGAACCTCTAATTTATTTGTGCAAATTCACAAGCTGCTCTTATTTTGCAGCCTCTGTTCAGCTGTGGAGGTCACGTCTGGGCCGGGTGATGTACTCCATGGCAAACTGTCTGCTAATGATGAAGGTACGTGGGTGGCAGAACTGCAGAGGTACCGTATATTCCAGAAGAGGATGTCACAGAAAGTGCAAGTGAATTACTGGTGCAGAGATAAGGGAAGACTACCTGACAGTAGTGCTGAGTGAAGTATTAATTAGACTTAATAATGTCTTATTTAATAGATAGCTATTTGCAGTAATGTTCTTTGGGAACATATCTGTACTTATTTCTCCCCAAATCATCCTAGAGAACATGTAATAACAATACAGAATTTGCATTTTTAAATTGAATTTTTCAAACACTTAACTAAATGCTCTAATTAAAAGCAATTATGTGCTCTATCTTTTTCAAACTGCATTAGGAATGTGGCTCTGTTTGTGAGGATTAATAACATTGTAGCCTTTGTAGCTGATGAAGATCCAGAACATCTAAATACATCCTCCCCTGTCAACCGATCTCAGTTGTAATATATCATCTTTCAAGTTTAAGTCCTCACTAGTGGATAGAGGTGGAATAGACATGAATAAAAGCAAAAGTGACTAGCCTTCACTGTTGAGTTTTTTTCCCTTGATTCCTCCTTGCTTTTTTCCCAATTCTACGCCATTTGGTACAACACACTTAGCTTTCTCCTTGTATTCAGGAAGTAGAAATAAAACAACTTCTGCCAATCCCGTTGTGGTCAGGGAAGCAGGGCTATGGTCATTCTTGCAGCAAACTGCTATTACCCTGAGCTTAACTGTACTTCACAAATCAGTTAGCACAACAGCCTCAGAGCAGGGCCATCAGCAGTATAATCTTCACAGGCCAAGACTTGCACTCCTGGCTCCCTGCTCTTCAACTGCCCATGGTCGTGCCAGATGTGATCCTTTGATGTTTACTAAGGTACTTCCCAAAGAGGGCTCCATTCTTAATATTATAATAGCTCAAAAAGTATGCTTTTCTTTTTTTCTAAATATAAGAGCCATTTATCCAGCTTTACATGAAATGGAATATCCTTGTTATGAGAATTAGGGAAAACATACATTTGTTTTTGTAATTATATTGTGATAAAAATACTTCTGTCTTGAATAGAAATAATTGTCCATTAAACTATGAGATATTTCTAAGAATTAGCAAGCATTTGTGTTTTGAGGTAGGTACATGACACAGGTTCATTTTTTAAAGAACTTCCTTTTTCAAAAAACAAGTGAAGAAAAGCATGACTTGCCATCCCAAACAAAGTAGAATATATAAATAAGAAAATGCTGGTATATATATTTTCAAGATGTTCACTTTTCACTGTGAATTGTTTTTAACTCTTTCAGTGTTTTTCTTCTCATGTACACACAAATCCACATGCATGGACACTTTTCACCTTCCTCTGGTTTGGTCTGGTTAGTGCTATTTTCTTTGAATAATAGAAATGTATTTCTGAGTACCGATTACCATCTTTTTAAAAATGATACTTCAGAAATACTGCAGCTCAGATACTTCTTAAGACCAGTTGTATTCGGGGCATATCTCACAGCTGTTAAGTTGTAGTGGGGCCTCTGGTGGTCTAGTGGTTAGGGTGCAGGACTCTCACCGCTGCGACCCGGTTCGATTCCCAGCCCCCCCGGGCAGATGGAGCTCGTCAGCCTTGTGTGGCAATCCATCTAAGAGAAGGTCACTCTAAACAAACCTACATTCTGAGGACCTCACTGCCACTGTCCAAGCTTGCTCGGCCCGGGCAGATGAACCTCAGGATTAAAGGGTGGGCTCAGTTCAGCGCACGCTGTGTCTCACCTAAAAAAATCCACTGCGCAGGCTCGAAGGGTTAATGACCTTTCCCAAATCTTTGCTCGCAAAGACTGGCCATTATTGTTATTATTATTATTATTTATTATATTATTATTAAGTTGTAGTCCCATGGTAACTTCTAGATTATCCACAACTGCATGTTGCATTTCAGTGCATTGGCTATAGAGTAGTTGTGAATCTTTCAACTTTCAGAAATATCCCTAGATGATTGTAACATGCAGCAGTGCTGTAATCATCTTCTCCACTTTGCACAGTATTCAGCAAGAAACTGTTTCTTCAAATAATTTTTAAACACACTTTTCTAAGTTCTCCCATGAACAATTATATTAATTGAACAGAGTTCCACCTTTTCTTTTTTACTGTTCTGTAATATACTTTAAAAACTGCATTTGTTTTTATTCAAGTATTTCAAGTATATGTAATTTAAGAAAAAAAACCAATTTCATTCTCCAAGTCAGCGCCATCTATTGCCATCTAGTGACCAATCACAATATTGCAACAGGGTAATGCTTGGTCCCCAGGTACTGTTCGGTGATAGAATACCTTGTGCTAGTAGTAGATTAATAGTAATAATTTATTAAAGTAAAATTATGTGACAACGGTATGAAAAAAAATAAAAATTTGCTATATTTCTTTAAGTAACCTCTTTGGCCAAAAAAACTACAGTACTATTTAATCTTGTCAGGGCTGATGCTTGAAAATTAAAAAAATAATGCTTCGATTAGATATTGGCATTATGACTATTTAAATCTACTTTAATTATCCTTAACTCTAATTAGGTTTTTTTCATGTCATATCTCTTCTGCATTACTTCAGTGAATTAAGGAGTTCTGTTTATATAGCACAATGATTTTTGCCTTTTTAAATATGGCATCATTGGTTAAACATCTCATTAAATTATTGAGATAGTATATTATTTTGAAGTTAGTGAGTGAAGGTCAAGAAAGTGATTCACCCAGACTTGTGCAGGAAACCTGCAGTGGAACAGGAAATCAGTCACATCTCCTTTATCCTGGGACTATCTGTCCAGGGTACTGAATTCTGTCTGCTGCGTCCCTTTATCTGTGTGACCAGTGATAGTTCAGTAGAAATTTAAGGCAGTCTTAATATACCTTATTTTCCTGATCATCCCCCTTTCTTTGTACAACCTTTCTTAAATGGATTCCAGCTTCCTTCCGTGCACCACTATTGGACCTAACCAAATGATGAAGAAATGGTGGATCTCAATCATATCAACTGATGTCAAACGGCTTTCCTATTTCCTGTGAACAAAGGGCAGCTTAAGGAAGGACGTGGAAATACAGCAGGAAGAGAAGGGGAGACCATGTAACCTGTCACTGTAGACTTCCATTTATAAGAACTGTGGGCTTAAGTCACTATGAAACCATATCCTGAACATAGCAGCCTGAGGAATATTCATTTAAAATGCAGCTGATGATGTGCATTGCTTCATTTCAACTCTAATTGCAAAATGTCTGACACTTTACTAAATCACCATGGAAGTGTCTTGAAAACTTTTAAAGTTCTTTTCATCTGAGCTAAAATCGCTTTTGACATTATCTTACCAGACTTTTATCTCTCTAAGGAATAAACACTTAAGTATTTTCCATATATATTATAAATGCACTCTAATTAAAGGCACATTTTGTGCTTTTTAGTTTTTTTCAGTGTTGTCTTAGCTTTTGTAGAACTTGCCCTTTGTAAAACAAAAGCATTAGAATTGATTTTAATTTGGGTCTAATACAATTAAAATTGTACCAAGAAGAAGTAACAGCTTGTGCTAGTAACACAAGGAACTGATGCTGAAGGACTTTGGTTCCTCTATGATTTAAAGGAGAAAGACTGCATGAATCATCATGTCTTTTGCCTAACTGTGCTGCAGTACAGCTCTTTGGATTCACAGCACTATGAATCTCTGCTTTCATAACCTTTCCACAAATACACTAGATAGAGAGGAAGGGTAAGGTATCCTTGTCCTCTTTCACCTAAATAAAGTATTTATGACCTGTACGCTTTGTAGAACTAAAGCTGATTTTTAATCTAGGGTTTGTTGAACCTACTCTCAGAATTCTACACATTGTGGTCATTTATGCTTATTTCTAAATATTTCATAATTAATATTTTAAGTAGTTAAGGTGGTGATGAGGGAAACATGAAAATGTATGATGCAGTGACCAAGAAGGGAAGTACAGTTATACTGCAGTGCTTGAAAGGAAAAACATAACCTCAGCTGAAATTTTTGTGCAAGTAGGTCCAGTGAATTACTAGAACTATTTTAGATTAGTATAGGTAATGTTAGCCCCAAATTTTTATAATAAAAGAGGTATTGTATTATAAAACAATAGGCCAACTTTCATTCATATCCTGAATTGCACAATTTCAGTCCTTCTCTTGGGATTTTTTTTTTATGAAGGTGTGGAAAATCTGAAGGCTCTTAATCTTTAGAAATTAAATACTGTGATAATACATCAGCCCTACCTTAAGTCTTAGTATCACAAAATGTAGTCATCGGGATTTTTACTGGCAATACTTAGCGTGTTTTACTCCTCACAACTATGCCTTGTATCAATCAAGACTTAACTCCTCTGAGGTACTGTGTATTTATCATTCTATCAGACAATTTCTGTTGTATTAAGTCACATTAGCAAAACTGTGAATGACAACAGTCTTTAGTAAGTGAGATTAAATATCACCTATTTTACAATATGCCCCATCAGAAGGAACTGCCAGATAAGATGCCTCTGTAACTGGCCACAGAATAGTATAGTTCTGTATCCATTGCCAATAATAAAGATGAATATGTCATGGCACATTAGATTTGGAATAAACTCTAAATGTTAATAATTAATTGTTCAGAATTAATGATTATACCCACAATATACAAGTTGTTTGCAAGGTCCTGCAGAGTGCTTCCTGGGCTATTTAAGTCAGCTTCTACAATTCTAGGACATATAATTCCTCTCATACACAGATCACACTCCAAAGACTTGTCTTGAATTTTGTTTATAAGAGACTATTAATATGTTCCACATAGAATGGTTTGGGTTGGAACAGACCTCTAAAGGTCATCTAGTCAAACCTCCCGCTGCCATGTGCTGGGACATCTTGAACTGGATTGGGTTGCTCAAAGCCCCAGCCAGTCTGACCTGGAATGTTTCCAGGGATGGGGCATCCACCACCTCTCTGGGCAATCTGTTCCAGTGTTTCATCACCCTCACTGTAAAAAATTTCTTCCTTATATCTAGTCTGAATGGATCCTTTTTTAATATAAAACCATTACCCCTTGTCCTATCACAACAGGCCCTGATAAAAAGTTTGTCTCCATCTTTCTTATAATCCTGTTTCAAGTACTGAAAGGCTGCAAGGAGGTCTCCCCAGAGCCTTCTCTTCTCCCGGCTTAACAACCCCAACTCTCTCAGCCGTTTCTTATTGAGAGGTGTTCCAGCTCTCTGATCATTTTTGTGGCCCCTCCTCTGGACCTGCTCTAGCAGGTTCATATTTTTCTTATGCTGAGAACTCCAGAGTTGGATACAGGGTTTAGTACTTTGAAGTGCATCCTTAGGAAAAGAAATTCATTACACCTGGGGAACATTGCTTCCTCAGACTAAGCAGGAGATGAAGAAAAACCACCTTTGCTAGTAGCTGTGTTCACATTAGGGAAAAGTTAAATGAGTACTATATTTTGACCAAGAAAAATGGTAGGGTAGAGAGTATTCCAAGATATCCGTGTAGTTTTGAAAGATTGTTCTTTGTTGTCTTTTGCTTCCTGACATCCACCACAAACTCATGTATTAAGTTGAAGGGCAGGACTGTCAGGAAGCACCAAATTATTAAAACATGGAGAGTCTTCTGCCTTTGCATAGCCTGGCCTCTGTAAGCGAAGGCAGGCACTCTCTGCCTCTACTCACGGTCTCTCCAAGGAGCTGTAGCTGAGGCTGGCACAGCCCTGTGCCCCGTGAGTGTACCCACAGCGTGTCCTCAGTCAGCACAGAGTACATGCAGTGTTTCTCACGTGTGCCTGCCAAACCCTGTGTAGCCAGGCTCTGAAAGTCAGGTACTGCCCAGATCATTGAATTACTGTAGTTTAACCGTGAAACAGCTGGACTGCAGGAACCAGGCACAAGGCCATTTCTTTCGTGTGGGAAATGGGACCATGGTTTTGTTTAATATTCTGTCACTGGTCATTAGCTGGAGGGTACAGTGGCACTGCATCTTGAGTAGGCAGATCTCAGAGCTGCCCCTTGCCAGCACAGCCTTCATGCCAATGGGGAGTGGTGTCACTCGCAAAGCTTTCTGGAAATCAGACCCAGCCCACTCCTCACTTAGTTTTAGCCCAAGTCAGTTTTCTATTTAGATTACCTGCTTTTATGCAGTATGGTAGAAAAAAATCAGCAATTTAGGTGAAGAGACGGAAAATAACTTGTTTCCCTTGGCAGTAGTGCTAGTTTGTGATCTGAATACGTTCAAAACTGCAGTTTCTGTTGTGCAATGTTGTTTGCAAGTCTGTGCACAGGCAGTTCCTAAAGCTTCCGAATATAGTTTGTTAAACCATATAAATTATACATATACTTGAAACGAGACATTTCTCAAGTATGTATACCCCCAGTCACACAGAAAGTGCTTGACTTTTATCCTAAATCATAATCTAAGCTGAAGAGTAAATGTTTCAGTTTTTGGCGTTTAGCTACTGAAAGAATATGATCCAGTTAAAAAAAAGGGAAAAAAAGATCCCCTGTGTATGCAGTTCCCATATAACTGAGAAAAGACCAATATAATCAGTTACTAGTGCCTACAGTGATTGATAAAAATTTTGTCCCACTGACAAGTTGCAATTATTTTAATTCTGTTTGAGTAAGTCCACATAAAGGGTGAAGAATGCTGATCTTAAATACCTGATCGTGTGCTTTTTACCCTTAGGACTATGTGCTTGCTGTAGATGCTTACCACACCGTCATCAAATATTACCCACAGCAAGAGCCTCAGTTGCTGAGTGGAATTGGAAGGATTTTCCTTCAGGTATGCATTTTATTCTAAATTTGCTAGGTAATATTGCTGTTGATAGCTATGTAGAGAATAATTGTTGCATTTAAAACTATAGCTATTTTTATAGGGCACATGTCAAATTGTAGAGGCAGTGGTCAAAAGAAAACTCTTCTACTATGTGATATTAGATAAAACCAGGAAATATGAAGCACCTCTAGTATTAAGAGTGTATTAGCAAACAAAGAACATGCTGTGGAAAATCATGCTGGTAATTTAATAAAAAAGTAACATTCTGCGTTCTCTAAAACTAGCGGTAAAGCTCCACTGATGTCAGTGAGCCAGAATTTCACTAAAAATCTCATGTCTCACTGCCTCAGACTGCATGCAGCTCTCAGTCACACTGCCATCTTTATCCTGAAAAAAATCTGAGTGTCCTTCTTTTGTCCACATTATATCCCTGAGAACACAGGAGAGGACAAATTAAAAGAAAAAAATAGGACAGTACAAGTATAATAAATGTCCGTGTAGCCATACTTAATGATTATAAGTAAAAATAGATGTCTTTTTGTTTTTCATAGAATTATTCATATAAATAGCTATCTGATTGTTTTAACTCTTAGTATCTCGCAAGTTCTTTGCAGTTCTTCCATATTTCTGGTACTGATATTTCAAACTTTTTTATCTGCTTACTTTTTATTATTAGTGATAAATCTAATTTTGAGTTGTCAAGTATTTACAAATTATCTTATTTGTGACATTCATGTTCTAAAATTATATTGAAATGGAGTAATTTTCTCTTGATAGATAATTGTTAATATTGTTTGCTTGAAATCATAGAATGTCATTCAAATTCAATTAGGGATTTTCAGTTCTCAGCAGGAACATGCTTTCACAGTGTGGTAGGCATGTCTGTCTTTAAAAGTATCTTGTTTAAAGTGGATCTGCATCACTATAGAACAATTTTATAATATTGGCTGCATGCATTAATTATTATCTAAATAGACAACCTAGTAATTCTGCATATTAATGAACAGTACTGTAAATATGCATAATACTATTGGAAATGGAAGTTATTAATAGTTTTGGTCTTACTGAGAAAATGACTAGGTACATTACTGGTACTGCCTTGCTGACGAGAGTGTCTGCCCTGGTGTCACACTCCAGTCTGTTTGTAGCTCCATTTGCTATAGAAAAATTGTCACTCCCAGGAGGAAAGTGTCTCCTGACTTACAGAGTCATTTGAAGGCATTGACCTCCTTGGTTCTAGCTGTGACAACAGGGCTTTAGGGCTTAGTGGTTCTGCTGTCATAACTGGACATAGCAAAAGGGCATATGGGGAGTCCTGGATATTTTCATGTGATCTAGACAGAAGTTAAAAAGAATCATTTCTGAATGCAAATGTTTTCCTTTCTTCTAGCACCTTAAGGAGATAAGGTTTTATTGTTTAGCTTGTTGTCTTTTTCTGTGACACAATCTTCAACTCTGTCTGGGTGGTACTGTTGCAACAGATGCAAGATTTTGATATATTAAGAGGAATAGGGAATGTGCAGGTAAACAAACCAAGAAGTTCAAATTAAAGAAAGACAAATGTGTTGCAGGCCTGGGCACCATGATTTTTGTAAGATCACTCTGTGGTGTGTGTGCACGGTTGACATGGCACTCCCTGGAAAACAAATAATATGTCTTGCAGGTAAAATGGGAAAGCAATTTTCTCATATTCAAGTGTTACAACTTCTCAGAAACAGGTAGTGATTTCCAAATAACCACATATTGTGCTGATAACTTTGAAGTTTTTCCAAGAGAGGCGTAAAGGAGCCAGATTCCAGTTGCTTATCAGCCACAGATACTGTTTGACAATAGACATCACAGATACGAAACAAAACAGTAATGTAGAATGAAGTGTAATTCAGGAGTTGAACAGAAAAGAATTGTAATCTTTTTCAACATGTAAAACTTTATGTGTGATTTACTTTTTCTTAATTAAATTGAGCTTACTAGTTTAAGGCATCATACCTTCTTTATCTTCACATGTAAGTGGAGCATAAAGAGGTCTAAATCTGATGTACGGCCTTTAGCTGTTGCCTTAAGTAACTGGGAAATGAGGATGAGAGAAGTGAAGAATGCAGGAAAAGACAGAGACTGTCACAGAGAAATTTTCAGAAGCACTGTAATTCTGTCAGCAATCACCTGCCCAGTAAAACAGAAATTCACATGAAATGAGGAAACACATTTTAGTCTCTAGGATTACATTGTGTCTTGCTAATAGACTCTGCTTATTGACCAACCTATTCAAGTTTGCTGTTTAAATAACTACATTAAAGAATTTAGAAAGTAGAAAACTGCCTGACCCTACCCTCTGTAACAGATTGCTGCAAAACAGAGTCAAAAGCAATAAATACATCCTAGGAATATGTAAGAAAAATAATCTCAGTTTCCAGACAAACAACAAACTTAAACACATAATATATTAGAGGATCCTTGTTAGAGGATATGATTATTTGAAGTTAACAATGGAACTTTCATTTTTATTTGATATGCTAATTATGGTTAGATACTGAAATCACACTTTCTGAACTAAGTTAAATAAAATAAAGTCATGAAGACCCCTTTAAACTTTAACATTTTAATGACTAATTAAAACTAATTATTTATTTAACTGGTCTTCCCCTCCCCCCCCAAAAAAGTAAACTGTTTGCCCTCTGTGGGAAGAATGAGAATTAAGAGTTTGACATGTTTGTTGAGAAGATACAAGATGCTGCTAAGAAATGAGAACTCTTCATGATCACAAATAATGTGTGATTAGTCTCAAAGCATATTAGATTTGGACTCGTCAAGCTCCCAGTGGAGCAAACTGGTAGCTTGCTTTAGAAATTGATTATTCTCATGGTTAAAGGAATTCCTTCTAATTTTTCAGCTAAAAATACTCAAGGACAGATTCATTTACACTTGTGCCAGCATTATCCTCTAGTTAAATGTAATTATTTTCTTGGTGATTTACATCTTTAGTGTTATTTATAGAGGGAAACTGTATTCTTTGACGTTATAACTGAATGGATAAGATTTTAGAATGAATATTTGTTTTGTTTGAGTCCATTTACATTACACCTGGGAGAAATGCATCTGTTTCATGAGATAAGACTATTAATGGCTATCCCAGAAATGCTTGGTAGATGGACAGTTGCATCTTTAACTGCAGTGTTCAGTTGAATCATCTCTTAAATGTAAAGAAGAATAATTTCTTTATGTTGACAAGGGAGAACTCTTGTGGTTAGAGGAAAACCAGTATCTGTTTAATATTAGTGATGTTAGTAGGGCTTTGGATACTTGCCACTATGATATTCCCATAGCCAAATTGGTAAGAAATCTAGATGAAACCTTCAGGTGGATGTTTGCTGTCTCTGAAAAGTGTAGTTGGAAAGTCATTCACTGATGACTAGGACTTTCTAGATGATCTTTTCCACAGGGATGTCTGTAGGGTTTGTAGTGCTTGTATTTTTTGGTTAGGTACTTGTATGATGAAATGAGAAGCATTTTTGTAAAAAGTACAGATGATGCCAAGCTTGGAGTGGTACAGACACTAAGAAGGGCATGATCAGAATGCAAAATAATCTTGACAAGTTGAGAAACTGAAATGTTAAATTGGCTCTGATTCAAACAGCAAAAGGCAAAATGCTTCCAAAGGCTGGGAGTAATGTACAAAATGGGAAGCAACAACAAGGTACTGTTCTGTAGAAAGGAATTAGGTTAAGGGTAAGAAAATACACGTGGGTAAACCAGTCGGACTTCAAAATACCTGGTGTGAAAGCAAACTCTATATTCACATGTGAAATGTAATATGATTCTTCCATTCTCACTGCTGGAGAGAGATCAGTTGGAGTGTTGTGACCTCTTAGGTGAATGCTTGGGGAGGATGTGAAGTAACAGGAGAGAATTTAGAGAATAACATCAAGAATGATCAGAGAAACCAGAAAGCATTATCTATGAGAAAGGGGTGAACCCTGATTTGCTTGAAAATGGATTCTTATTCTAGAAGGAAAAGGTAAAAATTTTCAGATATGTAAAAGGCTGTTAAAAAGAGGACTTATACCATTCTCCCTGACCACTATGGACAGTACAAAAAGTTGAGGTAAAAACTGCGGTAAGATAGAGTGTATTTTGTAATACTAAGGCAATTTAAGAATTCTGGATAAGTTTCCTAGTAAGACTCAGATGTGTAATACTCACTGTCTGAGAACTTTAAGGAAACTTCAACACATTTGTCACAAACATTTTCATAGTGTTGTCCTGTTCTTGAACAAACAGGTGATCTCTTAAGGGCTCCTGAAATCTCCCCACCTGAGGGCTGCCTGGTTTCCATGGCTGTATGCTTCTGAACTAATTTAGTTTTACTCCTTTTGATAGATTCTGATGGATTTATTTTACTCAGTACTAAGTTGTCGTCTTCTTCCATCTCTCCAGCCTGAAAAGTACACTGCTAATTTATTTTCCAAGGGGGCCTTCTTCAAATATTTTTTTTTCATCTCAAATAGCAATGTATGTGACATACTCTTAGGTGAAATACCCCATCCTTTCTAGAAATCCCCTTGCTCATCCCCTCCTCCCATAAAATCTGTACTTTTTTATGCTAGCTTTCAGATCTCTCAGCCTGCACGACACACTCACCAATGTTTCTTAGTTTGCAGATGGACTGTCTCCCCAGTAACCTCAGTGGCCCATTGCATTGGGGTTGTTTTCTGACGTGTTGTGGTGTGTGGCCCCTGGCTGTGACCCAGATGTTGTGGGTCAACCAGCTGTGGGTCCTGTGCTAACTACAAGGCTGCTGTATTCCAGTTCTCCTGCCTTATTGACAGCTTCTGCCTGTGTCCCTCTTTCTGCAGAGTAACGCCCAATCTCACTGGCAGTGGCTCTGACCTTGTCTCATTTTCAGCTACTTTATGAACTCTGGAGTTGGTTACAACAAAAGAGCCAAACGAGGATTGTGGGCCCTCCCTGCCCTACAGTCCATGAGTGCTCCACAGCCCCCAGCTGAGGCCTTAGGCAAAGTGCACATGACTTTGGGATGCTTTCTGTGGCCTTAATATGGCTCTTCAAATACATTGTTTGATAACAGGTGTTACCCAGTTGTCTTGGTGCCAAACAGTTGATAATAGACTTTGATATGTTTGCTATGTTTTGTGTCTTACATCTTTCTTTGAGAAAGATATAATCAGGATGTATCTCTTTTCTTTTTCTTGTGGTAACTTTCTTATGATTTTTCTGTCTAGATTGGAGACATAAAAACTGCAGAGAAGTATTTTCAAGATGTTGAGAAAGTGACTCACAAATTGGATGGACTTCAGAGCCAAATTATGGTTTTAATGAACAGGTAGATAATTTAATAGCTAAATAAAACATTTTAAAATACAGTTTTGCAAAGTATGCAAGGTGATCATTAAACAACCCTTGAGACAATCCTGGTCTCTTTCTCTCTTTTTTGTAACTACATCTGTCGTGAGACTGAATGGCATACAGACCCAGGAGATCTGTATTACTTGGTACAGTCATATTATCCTGCATTGAAATTGTGATCCTTCAGTTGATTTTACAAAGCTTTTTCTCATTCTTCCAGGCATTGCATATTTTCAGTCTGCTTTTCCAATATACATTTGCATAAGTAACTCTTAGGAGAGGAGAAGCTATTTTGGGCCGTTATCCTACAATCAGATCTGCCAGGAAAGTTACCGCCTGGTAGCTTCAAAGCATGCTTGAATACATTGTAGTAAATGGAGCTGCGTGATGGGGGCTCAGTTTGCAGTGGTTAGCACATGGGCTTAATATATTTAGAAGATGCTATTCAAAAGTGCTCTGAAAATGATATGGCTAATTTAATGAAGAGAATAATTCCAGGAAGAGAGTATCTGCATTTAAAGTACTAAAAACACAATGAAGACTGTTGCTTTGGTAGGCAGAATATATAATAGCTGAGTGATCCAAGTTGTCATTCCATTTGTCTGTAAATCAGTGTCTCCTTCACACCGTGAAGAACAAATGTCAGAAACTTTCACATCTAGAACAAGAAAAATAAAAAATGGTGTGCATTCTTTTTTAAATGTATTATTACCTCGGGTTTTTGAGGAGAACTCATTTATATGTCACTTACTTTCTAGAGCATTTCTTCACCTTGGTCAGAATAATTTCTCAGAAGCTCATCGATTTTTCACAGAAATTTTAAGGATCGACTCATCAAATGCTGTGGTAAATCTCCAAATTGCTATGTTTATAATGAACACCTAAATTATTCTCGTAATACTTCATGCATAGATTTAATTAGTACCCAGAGTATGCTCAGAGCTTTATAGAAAAATTGGACGTGGCATGTGTACCAAAGGGTTTTCAGTATACATAAGGATAAGATGGAAAATGGGATGAGAAATTAAGAACCAGTCTATATGAAGGGCATGAATACTTAAAGATGCACTTGGAAATTCTGAGACACTCTGTTTTATCGCAAAAGCACTTTTTTTATTCTCAAAAGCACTTTTTTTTTGCAGTCACTGTTTTTAGTGTAGACATGCATGTTAGGAAAAGAAATGGCAGTTCTCAACATGTGTAAGGTTACCTTGATTTCACACAACATTGAAGGGATATTTTAATTTTAAACATGACATTTCTAACACATTACATATCAGAGCCTTGGGCTCCCATCACAAGTGGACATCAAAGAAGAGCTATTTATTTACCTCTGGGTTTTCTACACCTGGCAGTTTTCAGTGCATGGTCATGTAAGAGTATTTCTAAGAAATCAGACAGCTTACCCCCAGTAGTCTGATCCAAGGCCATTTAAAGACTGAGGGGACTGATTTTAAGAAGCACATGAATTGTGTCATTTTGCAGGCTGTAAAATAGTGTCTGTTATAAATCACACAAGATCTGTAAGGTTTCCTGAAGGGAGAGAAAAATATTTCTTTTAAAAGGCCGTGTTCTTCCTTTATCTCCAGCTTTCAGAAAGTGTGAAAGTTTCTGCTGCTAAACACGTTATATGACTTTGTACTGTTAAAATATTTTGGTAACTCATAAAACCTGTTTTGTGTGGTAAGGAAAATGGAACCTGACTTGATCATTTATGATGTATTTAGACTGCCCTATCTGCTGGATTTACTTGAAGTCAGTTGTAGATGCCTTTGTGATAAGATAATATCTTCCTGTTGCTTATGTGGATCTTCTATATGTAAGCCAGAGAGAAAAATGC
The DNA here is from genome assembly GCF_001604755.1 of Lepidothrix coronata. NCBI lineage: Eukaryota > Metazoa > Chordata > Aves > Passeriformes > Pipridae > Lepidothrix > Lepidothrix coronata. Next base: position 235,271 of record NW_016690522.1, on the reverse strand, counting down.
TTCTGAAGATATAGTGAAGTCATTAAAAAAAAAATATGAAAATGACAGTATGCAGAGGCTCATGTAGTTTCTGAAATCTATTTCACTTGGCTTTCAAAATTAACTGATATCCTATACTATTTATATTTCAATTTAGACTTTGTCTTTTAGAATTTCCGCTCTTAGAACTCAGCAGGTCCTAACTGGCACAGGGTGGATCTTGAGAATAACAAGAAGAAAAGGACTGCATTGTATAATTGATAATGTATTTTAATTTTTGCTCACACAAAAAAAAAATAGTAATTCTTAGCATACAGTAAATCTGTTGTAAATCCAGATGTTAGACTTTTTTTCTTTCTCTCTCATCGCTTGTAAAGACATACATACATATATATATATATCCACACACTATTTATTTACAATGTATTTCTCTCTAGGCGAACAACAATGCTGCTGTTTGTCTTCTTTACCTGGGAAAACTGAAGGATTCCCTCCGGCAATTGGAAGGAATGGTTCAGCAGGACCCTAAACACTACCTACATGAGAGTGTTCTCTTCAACTTGACCACTATGTATGAACTCGAGTCATCTCGCAGTATGCAGAAGAAGCAGGCACTTCTAGAGGCTGTAGCTATCAAAGAGGGTGATAGCTTTAATACCCAGTGTCTCAAGTTAGGGTAGATCATTTCCAACTAATTTTTTCCAGCAAAGAAAAAATTTAATTTTTTTTAAATTGTATATACTCTTGCTGATGTGTAAATGTGAAATAAAGTCTATTCAATTATGAATATTCAGTGGCATTAGTACAGAATCTGTTGGCTCTATACAGGCCTGTCATTGTGAAGACTTTGTGGTGACCTAGAGCCTGCTTCATCCCTACAAGTCTATTACTGTTCAGTTATATATATATACATATACAGTCAGCTACTCAGATTCTTTTGTAAGAAAAACTGAATTTGACCTTATATTGTCTTGATGACTTTTCAGTAGTTAGTGAGCAAATCACATGAGCTGATTTCATCAGCTGAGAGTTACTGACAGAATATCAGTATGTGTATTCAGAAAGGGAATTCTGAATGCACTTCACTTTCTTATACTGTGTGTGTCTCTTTTGTCCCCATCAGACTCCTGGGTATTGCACCTTTGTGTGTCCAAGGCTCTCAGAGGAGGTTGCTCAATAACCACCATCCAGTCACAGCATGGCTGAGGTTGGAAGGAACTGCTGAAGGTTATCTTGCCCAAGCCCTCAGTGGCAGGGTTGCCCAGGACCACGTCCCGAGAGCATGTGAGGGAGTTGTACAGTCCCGCACAGTATCAGTTTCCCACAATATGAGGGATTATACTAAGTGGTCTCCCTGGGTTTTGTGTTGCAATTAATTCTTTCAGATTAAAACATTTGGATTCTGGAAAGCTGCTTCACTCTGGCATTCTGCTGGGCAGAGAAAGGAGCACTGTCAGTTAAAACAGAAACTCAACCCCTTTCAATGCAGTTCCTCTCCTTTCCTATTATCAAACAAAAACACTGTGCACAAAGTATTTCCCAGGGAAAATGATGCAGAGCCTGAGGCAGAGGTATCTACGAGTTAGGCCACACAGAGTGGAAGCAAATGGGGTACAGGACACAAAGCAGTTATCAGTGAGGCAACAGTATCTGTATACACTGATTTTGACATCCCTTGGAATATATACAGATATATTAATAAATACAGATTTTTTAGGAATCACAGTACCACTGTGGTAGTGTATTTCACATCTCTGTCCACATTTCTCCCTTCATCTCTATTGTAATGATTCAATGCAAATACTCCCACTCTTTGTACATGAATACAATATATACATCTGTTCATTTGGGGGTTTTATTGTTTTGAGATTTAATGTTTAGCAGTTGGAGTAGCTTCTTATCATAAATCACTGCCATGGGACAATTCTGTAAGTGTGTTATATTTTTTAAGACCACATCCATCAATTAATACTCACTCTCTTTAAATACACCCACTTGTATTTTTAAGTAACCAGTAACTCATTTTTATGCTTGTCCATCTGGAGATACTGTACAGGGGCCAAAGAGCTGTCTTCAAAAATCAGGTTGTTTGAAAACTTCTGCAATCTTGACATGCATAGAAATAAGATTTGATCGCCTCAAAAGACATAACTTGCTCGATTTTTACAGGATATTTATGTTTTACAGGTCATATTTGTACACTGAAGTGACAGCTAGTTATGTACCAATCAACTGAAGAAAATATTCAGTCAGTTGGTATTTCTGTTTCTGGCTTGGCTTACAGGTTCCACAGCTGGATCTGAGCTGTGCAGCACCTGGGTAGACTCGTCCTAAGGTACTACTACTAAACTAAAAAATGAAATATTCAGCACCACCTGCTTCAGCTGGGTTTAAACACCATTTACATAACTTCAGCGAGTATTAAAATAGCAAATTAAAAGTAGTTACATTTGCATTATTATTTATGAGGGTTTACATTAGTTTTAAATACTGCTATGATTTTAGACAAGGTTTAACAGTAATTGGACAAATTCTCCATTTATGTTGTTACAAATGAGTAGAAATCACTATAGTTTTCATTTGTTACAGCTGGTAATGTGATCTGGTATGTTACTGTATTCATTGTTAAGTTATTTTAGTAGTACATTTCCTCCAGCATAGGTCACTTTTCTTGGGCATGGGGTTTCTTAGGGGATAGAAAGAAGTCCTTGTATGTGACCACCATTGTTCTCAAAGACTTTGAGACCCCTGACAATTTACCAGAGCATGTAGTGATAGGACAATAGTTTTAAACTAAAAGAGGGTAGGTTTAGATTGGACATAAGGAAATTATTCTTGATGATAAAGTTGGTGCAGCACTGGAATAGGTTACCCAGAGAGGTTATAGACTCCCTATCCCTGGAGGTGTTCAAGACCAGGGTGGATGGAGCTTTGAGCAATCTGGTCTAGTGGAAGGTGTCTTTGCCCATAGGAAGGGGTTGAACTAGATGATCTTCAAAGGTCCTTTCCAACCCAAACTATCCTGTGATTCCAGTTAAAAATTTTTACAGTGACACGTAAAATAATACAACAGAGATTCACACGCCTTTAGCTGTTGTACTATCTTCTACACTTTCAGGAAGCTTCATTTGTTTCTTCCAATACTAAGTGAAAGTAGCATGATCCGTTATCATCCAGCATGCTAAAACCACTTGCCTCTGTACAGTCAAGGAGTTAAATACTTCCTTTTTTGACTCAGTAGTGCCTGATACTGCACATTTAAATGACAGCCTGTGTTCTGATCGGCAGAGAATAAAAATTTATTATCCTAGTCAGAGTCAAATAACCATTAAAAAGAAACACTCTGAAAATATAATCCCCTGTTCTCCAAGTTTCTCTACATACTAATTCATGTGTATTACTACAGAGGTCTCACTTCAGTATGTTTGCTGTGTTCTTATTAGTAGAAGCTTTTACTTGGATAAAAATGCCATTAAAGGAGATTTGGACTGGGTGACCTCTAAGCTCAGTGAGCCATTAAACAAGTGACATCCTGGTAGACTTGCAGAATAATTAAAATTTAAATGCAAAGGCATATTGTCACTGCTGGATGTATGCAAATTGTTAACTGTTTATGAAATGCAAAAAAGACTGTCAATGTCACTTTATGGTTTGGATTTAACATATATACAAGTTAAGTGTTTGAATTCCCTATATTCTTCCAGTAACACATCTAAATGCTGTATATGATGTTAAAGCATTAAAGCTAAGGACAAAATTTGTCCTCAAAACATTAATTACACCAGGCAATTCTGTTAAATTCAATGAATTCAGCTGAATTTAATGAGGGTTCCTGGTGTAAATGAGGGCAGAGCTCAGTTCTAAAACACAGCATGCATGTGTCATCTGGCTAAGTGAGAAAAGCAGTGGAAAGCAGAGCCTGAATGAGCTGATTGTTGTATTCAAGTCTTAAAGCTTAATGTGCTTTAACAGAAGTTTTGCATTTAAATTTCCACTTTTATTAAAAGAGGAGCAAAGAAGCTGTACTTCAGAGATTCAGATAATTGCATTATGCACAGAGACCCTGATCCTCAGGATTTGAGCATCTATCTGCCATTTCTAATACCTAACTGCAGTTCAGGTGATAATGGCATCCCCTAACCAGCTGGTCATTTACATTTTCCTGGAGCCTCAGTTTTTGGACTGGACCGATTAAATGTTCCCCAAAAGGCATGTGCTGATGTGCCTGAGACTCTACAATAGACTTCGGCTAGTGTACGGGAAAGGATGATGATTCCTCCACCTACACCATCCTTCATGTCAGCAAGAGCACTCGTGCACAAGCTGGATGAGTTCACTGACCCGATGGAAAAACTCACCAAGCCAACAAACACCCTCTTCAGATTCATCTTCATCCTGAGGCTTTCAACAAAAGGATGTGCTCGGAATTGCCACCCTGCCTGGGTAGGCTCCTGTTTTTTCTGCACTCTAGGCCTAATATGAAGTAGACAGACAACGCTTCTCTGAAGCCTTTGTTGCAGGTGTTCTTCAAATCAGAGAGGGGGATAAGCGGGGTATAATCTGTGTGCACAGCTAAGCTACGTCTCTCTTATTTGTACATCAGCTGATGCTCTTCATGGACCACATGCGTTGTAGGTGTCCAAAAGAAGATTGCAGGATGGGTGGTACTGCCATGGCCAGTTGTATCTGGCTGTAGTGAGAAATACACATTCCCTCTCTTGCTTCAACTTGCAACCAAGAAATGTGTGAAAACAGGACTGAAGCATCAAATACAGATTTAAATGTATTTCAAGTAGGCAAGAACCACAGCAGCTAGGGCCAACTGCTCTGAGGTTGCTCAGGTAGCAACCTATATTGCTGCTGTCCTGAGCAGAGGCCAAGGAGACTAAAGATGTTAGAACAAGGTGAGTTTTATCCATTAGCTCATACCTATAATATGAGTTCAAAGGAAGATGCTATCCACCCCTTCCACCCTGCTTTCCACCCACCTAATAAAGCATTGGGGAAAAAAATTATCTTACCAGTAAGGTACCTTACAAGGTAGGAACCTGCCCAGAGTTTCTGGCATTGGAACAGCAATTCTGTAGTGCTGAATACAAACAAGCTCCAGCACTAACTTTCAGACAATGATAGCGGAAAGCTGCTTTCCCACTTAGTTCTCCCAGTGAGTTTGAGAATTACAAATTTAAGCAGTCTCATGTTCAAGAGGTGTGAAAGATGGTCACAACCCTGGTGTCAAGGAGGAAGAGGAAGGTGTGGGTGGGAGAAGGACCTAGGTGCCACCTTTCCAAACTGTTCTGTATCAACACCTGATCCTGTCCTACATTTGGGCAGTCATCTGCCGATATTTATTATGTATGAGAGTCATTAAAATTAATCCACCTGAAAGCCAGCAATAATGGCTTATAATTTTCCTACAAAGACAGAAAAAATTGGATGTTACTTGTTTGAGACACAGAAGAAAGGAGGGAGAAGGTTGCTCTTTGGCTTTGAAAAACTATCAAGACTATCAGTGCTAAACTGAAAATACTGAAGTAAAAAGCTGCAGAATAGAATTACTAGGGCTGTTTATTAATAAACAAACAAAAAATCCAACAACAAAATGATAAAAAAACAACAGAAAAAACTCCCACACAACAAAACCCCCCAAAACAAGTCCAAAAAACAAACACTATTTGCAAGGCAAGGTGTGTGAGCAAGTACTCCAGATTCTGGGACAAACTCCAGTGGCAGGCAGCAGGATTGAGCCCCAGCCCTGTGGTAGCAGCCTGTGCATAACCCAGCCACAACTTTGTGTCCCCTTGTTACAGCATCACCAAGGACAACTTGCCTCCTTCCCATGAATAGGAGGTCAGTTTTAAGTTGCCTGAATCATTTGGTGGAAAAAAAAGCCTGAGGGTGAACCCAAATCAAATTCTCCCAGCTCAAATGCCTGTGATCACAGGGGAAACCAGAGCCCAGAGCTCAGCTTGGCTGCTCTGGGCTGTGTCCGTGACCAAAGGCAATCCCAAAGCATACCCAGCCCAATTTTCTTCCAGCCAATATGGCTCATTGACAGGCACAACAGTTATTAATTGGCACCCTGAGAAGCAGCACAGACAATGAAACAAAATTAGTGCAGGTATCCCAGAGAGAACTGCAGCAGAGGAAGACAGAATTGAAAGAGATTGACAATCCTTTAACTGCTGAATCTTTCCCCAAGCGCTCTGTTTTGTCAAATTTTGCTTCTTTGCCTTATCTGGGTATTTATACAATTAATAAATAATGAGAACTAGTGACTCAGTCACATAAAAAACAGATTTCTCAAATTGCAGGTATAGCAGAGGAGTATCTTTTTGCAAACACACAAAATGTTTTGGGAATCAAGCTGTAAAATCACAATGCATGCAGCAAATCAGATCAAATCTGGATCTTTGAGCCAGGAATATTTAAATTGTAACACTAATTCATCCCCCGATGAGTTGATATGTTTATTTGGCTTGAGGAAATAGAAGACAAGTGGTAGTGACCCTATTCAGGGGAGAGAGGAGGGAATCTTGAGAATTTCTATCATTTTCACAGGGAAGACTCTCAAACAGATGATGTCATTTTTGAGCAGAGCACAGGTCAGGTCCACAGCCTCTGCCTGGCCAAATATCTAAATCCATGATTTGGCTACAAAGGGATATTCTTTCAAGCATTGCTCAGTTTGCACGTCAGTCTTTATGTGCAGTGCTGTCTGCCAGCTGATATTAAATGACAGCCTTTGTCGGGAAACTGTCCCTTCTCATAAGTTCCCAGTTCAAGCTAAATCCTGGAGCCAGAAACCAGGCAGGAGAGTGCCTGTTCTGCCAGTGGGACCCGATGCTATGAGTGCATGCAGATTTATACTTGTCAAGTTCAGCAACCAGGACAGGCAGCTCCCAGCTCCCGCAGCTGCAAGAAGCAGCACAGCTCCTGCTCCCAGCAGCCCAGGGCAAGACACCCATCACCAGCAGCGTTTCCCTTCACCTATTTTTAGGCAGCCCTGAGTGTCTGATATGGATGTTACTAGTTAACCACCAACTGGCTGTGAAATGTCTTTTCATTAAAAAATCCAGCCCAAGAAACTTGCCCCAGGACATACAACAAGGGAGGGCAGTGTCACAGATTTTGCAGCCATTTGCCCACCTAAATTATTAAAAATCCTACTGTCCATCCACAGTTTGCATTGAGTCCACTCCAAAAAAGCCTCTCAAGATGTTAATGAGAAAATGGGGTAGGTGCCACTTTGGAAAAGTTTGGATTAAAGCAGAAAATAATACCTAGGTATCAAAAAAGCTATCTTCAAATCTCTGCACTCAGTACCTTTTCTCCTAATTTTTTTTTTCAACTTTAATCCTGGAGGAGTTAAAATATTCCCCTTGCCTGAGTTAATGCTGCCAACATGATGCTGCTGGAACTACTTACATAAATTTTCATACTACATCAATATACCAAGATTTTTCCACTACGTGTAAATCAGACTGATGTTTTTGGAACAAAAATCAATTTCACTTTGCACTTTTAGGTATGTGGGGGGAAAAAAAAAAGAAAAAAAACCCACAAAAATTGCCATGAAAATAAACTGCATTTTCCATCTGAAGGAATGGCATGCTCTCCCTCCCACCTCTACACATTCTGGAGTGTTTTCTATTAATGCTTTTTTCTGCCCAGCTGTTTCCTCCCTCTGTAATCTCTCATGTAAGCTCTTTGCAGGTGTGGAATCTTTATACCAGCACCAAATTGCTTTTTTCCTGGCTGACAAAAAACACTTTCAGAGAGCAAAGCTTTCACCCTTTCAAAGACACCTATAGCACTAAAGGGCACAGACTCAAAAGTGTTGACAGTAAGACCCCACAGCCCCCGCCACCTCTCAGCGGCAGAATGCATTGTGCTGTGAAAATGATGAACGATCTTCAGCAGGGTGATCGTGTGTTATTTTGACATCCAGGAGATGGAAGCTGTACCAGGTGTATATATTCCTCCAGAGAGGCAACAAAACAAGGTGGTTCAGTCCTGCTTCCCAGGTCACATCCTACATCAGCGAGCTGTTGAAAGCAATTGCTGCGGGCAGTGGCTTTACTGTCCGTCCCTCATCACTGCTCCAAACTGTAAATCTCCCGAGGAGAATGCATTACCTGGTCTCTCTTCCTGGTCACTCCCCCAGTCTGTTAGAGGATAAGAGCCCATCCTGCTGCCTCCACTTCTTCTTTGGCAGAAAGATCAAAATGGAAGGCCCATAGGAGGAAAAAACAGTCTCACATTGGCTTCTGTTAAAAAAAAAAGAAACAAAAGCAGAAGGGGGATGAATTAGATTGGATACCAGGGACTGATACCAGCACCAGGAGAAAGCTGTCATTTTACTTTACATTCAGAAACACAATTTTCTGTGGCATATAAATCAAAGGAATAAAACCTGCTGCAGGCAGTAACTGTCATTTATTCCTGTAGCTGTACCTTGAAAAATCCCCAAAGTTTGTTCTGGGACCAGGAAGCCCCAGTGTGCTGTACAAGAGAACACTCAAGTGCTCCCTCTAGACAAGTGGCACACAAATCCCCGAGCCAATGGGGCACGTCACAGCACAGCACAGCATCCATGCAAGCCTACCTAATATGTGTGACTACAGCTAAACTTCCTATTTGCTAGTAACACTGATTTTTCAAACAGGCTTATGGACCACCACACAAAAGCCAGTACGGGCTGAATGGAGCACTGGGTGGGCTTGCATTTTGCAAGCCTGGGTTGTGCCTGCATCCCCTGTCACAAACTGAGCCCTCACTGGCAGGCTGAAGGTCAGCTGTGTCCCTGCATCTCATCTAGCTTATAACACAAGACCCTAAAGCAGGAAACATATGGCTTTTTTATTTACCCTTTCCAACTTTTAAGATAAAGCTTAGCACAATTTCACTTCAAAACTGCAACTTCACTGCCAGAAACAGTTAAAGAAATAAAACACCTAGAAATGGTTAATAGTAATGCTGCTACAAAGTGAGGAAAACACTTGCCTGCTGAAGAATGACTGTGTACATGCTCAGAGGGGAGAACGGTGGGAAAGTTCCATTATCCATCATCTGCTACATTGGGAAAATCCAGGTAGGCCCAAGTATCAACTTATTTCTAGAGTCAAGTTTATTCAGGAGACTGCAAAGCAGGAGCTTGTATTTTATCTGTCTGAATTCACCACAGAGGCTGCAGTCAGCTCATCATCCATTAAGAGCTGGAGCAAGCAGCACATCTTCCGAGCTGACATAATTTGTCATTGAGAAGAGCAAATTCATCCCAAAATACTTCAATGACCATTGCTGAGGAGCTGCATGTTCTGTGTAACCACAAGGAATTTACTGAAAATCAGCTCGGTGTGCCTAAGTCTACTCTTCTCCCCCTCACAGCTCAAGAAACTGAGGCACACAGTGATTTATCCCGTGTTACAGAACAAGTCAGTGTCAGCACAAAGAATAAAAACTGATTAACAATTCCAGTAACACTGTTGCTCATTGTGTCCTCAATATCAGCAAAAGGAAGAAAAAAAAAAACGCACAAAACCAACATATGCAGGTCAAAGTAATTTTATTAATAACTCACAAAGAGCAAATTGCAACATTCTACTGAGAAAACCACAGCTTTTTGTACCAGGGCAGAACTTGGGAAGCTGCATACTAAAATGCTGATTATGCAAATTTGTCTTATGAACATTTTTAGACAAGAATGAAGCAGGGTTTATTTTCTTTAATTAAAACCAGAATCCTACATAGTTCATTAGCATGGATTCAGAGCAAAATGAATATTAATGTAGCCCACCTCTCCCAATTCTACCTGCCAGAAATATCAAGGAAAAAAACTAGCTAGAAAACGGATTCCTGAGCAACTGTAAATGCAACTAGCTAATGTCACTGCAAGGCTGCTGGCATCTTTGAAAGGTCACAGAGATGAGGAAAAAGGCAAATAATCCTACCACCTTCAAAAAGGCAAGAAAGAAGATCTGGGGAACCGCAGGCTTTTCAGCCTCGCTTCAGTCCCCAGGAATGTTACAGAATAAGGCATTGTGGAAGCTGTTCCGGGTACAATACCAGGCGATGCGGAGCAGCCAGTCAATGCCAATTCACCAAGGGTGCATTTTGCCTGACCCCCCACTGACTCTGTGGCAGAGGGGAGACAGCAGGTGCCATCTACCTTGACACCAACAAGGCTTCCACTAGCGTGTCTCACAGCAGCCTTGTAGCCAGACTGAGGATACAAACTACAAGGTGGGTGAAAAACTTCTGGGCCACTGGGCTCAAAACAGTCAGTGGTTCAAGCTTAACTGTCAGGTGTGACAAGTGACATTCCTCAGCAGTCAGAACTAGGACAAAATGTGCTGAAGGGAGCCCAGCCAAGGGCACTGGTTTGTCCAGCCTGGAGAAAGGAAGGCTTAGAGGAGACCTAACTACAGTTTCCCACTAGAGCAGGGACTGTGGAGAAGACGGAGCCAGACTCTTCTCAGGCATTAAATGAAAGGGCAAGAGACCATAACTGCAAACTGCCACCAGGGAGCTGGCCATGAAGAAAAAATGCTTGGCCATTGGAGCAGCTAAGTGCTGAAATGGGCACCCAGACAGCAGTGGAACCTTCACCACCAGGTTTGGAAACCTCAGGGTCTTGAGCGACTTGGTCTAGCTTTAAAACTTGCATAGTATTTCACAGGATTGGATTAAATGATTTCCAAATAATCCGTCGATCTAAATTTTTCTATGATTCTCTGATTCCAGTTGCCTGTATAAATAGAAGTTTAATCAGTGAAAAGCCACTAGGCACATTTATTCTGACAGGGCTTCAGGCTGTTCCACCTGTCAGGTCTGAGACACCATTACTGTGCTTCTTCAGCCAAAAATTTCATATACTGTTTCCGAGCAGGGAAGTCATCAGCTGGCCTGTTGTACGCTGTCCAGACAGGTTCTCCAACAAACAGCCTCATTGCCTTCACATAGTTCTGCCAAAGAAGAAAAAGTGACAAGTAATTTAAGAGCTCCTTTTCAAGGGATCTTCATTCTGAAGTTAAGGTTTCGCTTGCACTTCTGCAGAAATTTTTGAAACCATTTTATGATGGACTGAAAGCTTCATACATTCCAGAAAATTATACCACTACACTGCTGTTCCTGCTCCCATGTACTGCTGTGATATATTGTGTCATGACCAGTGCTTCCAGTTCAGGCAGGGACAGTACTCCTCCCTGTTTCAAAGAAAGCAAAAAAATCCTGTCTTATGCAAACCTTTTGCAGAGGATCCACAATACTGAGCAACGCAGCATCTAAATCCTATTTGCTTAGATAAACAGCAGCAATCAGAATACCCAAGATGGATACACAGTGCTTTTGGGGAATACCAGAAGCTTTGAAGTCAGACCCATAAAAACTGAATGGAGCCAAAAAATAACGCTTACGGGAAGTGAAAAATTCTCCTGATTCCAACAGGAAAAGCAACAGCCTCTACCACCAGCTAACCGAAAGTACGCCTGGTGCAAGGTACAACTGTGGCAGCAGAAAATGGGATTTTATATTCTGCAGAAGTGCTCAAGCCACAGAGTTATGGGGAACCCTCCCTTCTGTCCTCAATGCTACCCATTTAGACTCTACCTATTTTGTAAAACTGATAAATGCTTGTCTTGCACCCAGGTGCTCAGCAATGGCAAAAATAAAGTTAGATACCGAAAGAACTTAGCTGCAAAATGCAAGGGTCTAGAAGCACTTAAAGAATTTACTTTGAAGATGGCACTTCTGCACTAAAGATTCTGGAGTGAACAAACATTTAACACTTCTTGTGGATTCAACCATAACCCCTGACATTTTGTCTATGTAAAGAAAAAGTCTAAAAATAGTAAATGTAGCTGATTCATTGTAGATCTCAAGCTGCAGATGGGAAAAAATCAGTTTTTTCATAAAAGCAGCATCTCTCTCTGTATGATAACTGCTATCTGGACAGCTGATTAAAAACAATACCATTCTCAAGACTTTGCCAGAGATGGGATTTTGCAGGGACAATTCTGAGGTTACAGACAAGTTTATAAAAGTCCACAAGAACAGAAACACATATCAGGACTACATGTGCCAACCTCATGCTCCCATTGCCAAAAATACCTTCCCAAAGCAGGTCACCTGCTGTGAAGCCAGCATCCACTTTAGCACACAGTAGGTGCAAGTAGTGGCTCTGGATCCTTAAATCCTTCTTTCCCTGAAGGTGAATGTAACACTCATGAAAAGTGCCACTGCTGGACACAGATATGCTTTTCTATTCCCTCAAAAACATGCAACAAGGCAACACAGAAGGATCCATCTACACCATCTCCACCTCAACAGACAGCAGGGGCAATTGTGGGAGGGACAGCCCCAGGGCTTGGCTGCTGTCACACCAGATATGCTACAGATGTCACGTGGCAATGACTTGCAGTTACAGCTGACTAGAAGCAGCTGGATTTGTGACCTGGAGATGAAAGGTTCAGATGCTGTAAATTATTTAGTATTTTTCACACTCCTACTTCATATTTAATATGTTTTCCTAATGAACTGCAAGTCTCAGGGCATGTAGTTACTAATGTGATATATACTCACATGGATTTGTCATCAAAATTTACGGTAATCTACAACAACATACGTTCTCATCCAGTGTAAATCGGTGATATATGCCGGCAGGGAGGGTTATCATGTCTCCTTTCTCCATGGAAATCCGGATCCATTTGTCATCCTTGTCTCGAACATCAAAATAGCCAGATCCATCTAAGATGTAGCGAATTTCATCGTCTAGGTGTAAATGTTCTTCATAAAATGTTTTTATCTAGGAATAGCAAGTATTTCTTAAAACTACTGAATGCAGGAAAACCGCAAAGAAATCTGCTAGAAACACACAGCAGAGCAGAGAAAGGCTTTCAAAGGGTAACTGTATTTTAACTAACAGAGGAAACCAACATTGTTAACATGGCCAAGCCAGACAGACAGACTCTATCTCAGGACACTTCTAAGCAGGCTGCTGCATTTCCTTTGGAAGACAGGAATTTCTGACATGAAACAGCAGCTCTAGCTGCACATAACTATTCTCTGAATAACAGTAATGCTGATACCTGTTTCAGAGAGAGATGGGTAAAACTTCCCACTGCAAGGATTTGGTCTTTGCACTTGTTCAGTTTGGTAATTTTGTGCCTTTTTATTCCCAACATGCAAAGCCAAAACAAAGCTACAGATTATCCTGCCTCTTTTACACTTGTATAGGGCTGAATTAGCTGCATGGGGTACTACAGCTATCTGTGAAAATGCAGTTATTGCCAAACATGGCCCATCTACAGCAATCTGATGTAAACAGTATGTCACACCTCCCCACACACAGTGAGTCCCATCTCCAGGCACTCTCCTCGCAGGCAGCAGCAGCAACATTCTCGTTTTCTCTGGTGAGTTCTTCGTACATACACAGAATACAAAACATGTTTTAAGGGTTCAATTAATAGAGACCTGAGTGGGTTAGTGCAGGGAGCAGTGCAATGCCAGGTACCATCACCCCCTCCTCAGGTCTGCATGATATTTAGCCACACTTGTACAGGTGTCCTTGAGCCAGAACTGATCCAGCATGGCAAGATGAGCAAAAGTTCCTGTGTCCAGTAAATAATGGCCCATCTTTGCGTCAGGTAATGCCTTCCCAGCAATCTGAGTTACTACCTGACTCACCTTCTCATCAATTAAAAACCAGTAGTAGACAATGGGCTTAAAACAAACTGGTAAATGGAAATTTAATAAAAATATTGAAGTGTCACTGGGTTGCTGTCCTCAGGTCAGAGCAACAAGCCATCACGTAGAGGCTGGGATGAGAAATCTCCTTCTAGGAGGCTCACCTGAGAGGCTGGCACCCTTTGCATTCAGCTGAATATGAAATATGAATATGAAATAGTCAAGGTACCAGCTTCCCAAGGTAAAAAATCTTCTTGTATAGGGAATGTATCCCTCCAATTTCACGGGGTTGACATTTACCTAAAAAGACGTGTTATGCAAGAAGCCATTAGGATGTTTTAGCCTTCAAAGTCTATGCCCAGATGGTAACACTTGCCTTCATCCCAGAGAGGCTCTCTGAGGACAGGTCAGCACTGGGGGGGGCTCTCCTAAGTAGGAATCTTAGTTTTCAAATGAGAGTGATGGAAACGATCCTCAAAAGGCAATCTAAAGAAGCAAAAGGCCTCTGCTATCTTTATATAATATCAAAAGTGCTTTGTTAATGTAAAGGACTTGGGTACAGGATGTATTTTAGCCCTGGAAGTGTCATCCCAGTGCCCCGCTGGGGTGTGCCGCTGTCAGAAGTTGGTTGCACACTCCGGCCGCAGACGCGGCGAGGAAACCCGCACTGAAGCCGAACACCCGCGTACCTTCTCCTCGTAATTTGGAAGCTTGTCTTTATGTATGGTCACTATATCCATCCAAGAATAATTTTCTGCTCTCCGGATCTCTTTCAGGCATGGATCAGTCTCATAGTTATCAGCATCCAACTGAAAACCAGGCGAGGGGAATGAAAGACAAAAAACCAAACATTCGGACGCCATTGCTCAAAACGCAATTCAGGGCACTGAATTCAAGACACCCCCAGGTGTCTTGAGCGCCTGTCGCCCTAGGGCAGGGCTGCCTCAAGGACACTAGGTACCTGCACCGGGCCTCCCCTCCGCCGGGCGACACGTCCCAGCGGCCGCGCTCGCTGCCCGATCCCCGCCGGGCCAGCCCCGATCCCCTCGGGTCAGCCCCGATCCCCTCGGGCTCTCCCCGCCCGTACCCGGCGGTACACGACGCCGAGGCGGCGCAGCTGCTCCAGGCTGACGGCGCGGTTCGGCTGCTGCCGGTGGGGTGCCCGCTGGTCCTCCTGGGACTCATCCATGTACCAGGCCTGCACCATCCCGCCGCCGGAGCGCTCCGCCGGGCCGCGCCGGGATAGGGAAGAGCCCGCCCCGGGATAGGGAAGAGCCCGCCCCGCGGGGCTCCAAGGCCGGGCAGGGAGCGGGACGGACCCGCCCCGCGGCCTGTGGGAGAGCCTTAAAGGGCACCCTTGGCAGCTCAAAACATGCGGAATAGGGTGCATTGCGTAGCGTGCAGCTTTCGTTTTGGTGTACAGCTTCAGGCAGGGGGAGAAGAGGTCTCCCCGAGCGAGGAGGCGTCTCACCAGCCCCCCGCGGTAACGTGCTGGTTGCAGCCCCGACCGAACAGTGACCGTGTTTGCATCTTGTCTGCTCTGGCCGCAGTCTTCTGACTGAACTTACTGGTAAGACTCAAAGACCTGCATTGCAACCCCACAACATGGAAAAATAAAAAATTAATTAGGGGGGGAAAAAAGGCAAAACCGGTAAATAAACCAACAGCCAGCAAAACGCAATATAAGGATGGACAAACAACTGAAAAACAATCCCTCCTTGGTATTTTTTCTTCCTAAAACGAGTTTTATACTTACAAAGTGTCTTAACCACTACTATTCAGATTCTTATGAAAGGTACCAGATCCTTTTAATGTATAGGATTCATGTTTAAGCACCTCAGGTTATCAAGCAGATCCTCCTAGAAGATGGAGGACAGGGAAGTGATTTGAGACAGCCAGCATGGCTTTCACCAAGGCAAGTCCTGCCTGACCAACCCAGTGGCCTCCTATGGGGGGGTGACTACATCAGTGTACAAAATACAGATGCCATCTATCTGAATTCTGTAAAGCCTTTGACATGATCCTCCAAAACCTTCTCTCTAAACTGGTGAGAGATGGATTTGAGTGGTGGACTGTTATACGGATAAGAAATTAGTTGGATTGTTGCATCCAGAGTAGTGGTCAATGGCTCGGAGTCCTGATTGACATCAGTGACAAGTAGCGTCCCTCAGGGGTCCATATTGGGACTGCTGTTATTTAATATCTTCATTAATTACATGGACAAAGGGATCAAGTGCACCTTCAGCAAATTTGCAGATGACACAAAGCTGAGTGGTGCAGTTGACACACCTGAAGAACGGGAGGCCATCCAGAGGGACCTGGACAAGTTCCAGAATTGGGCCCATAGGAATATCCTGAGCTTCAACAAGATCAAGTGCAAGGTGGTGCACCTGGGTCAGGGTAAGCCCCGGTATCAATCTTCAAAACAGAGTAGGTTTAGATTAGACACTAGGAAGAAATTCTTTACTGTGAGGGTGGTGAGGCACTGGAACAGGTTGCCCAGAGAATGTGTGGATTCTCCATCCCTGGTAGTGCTCAAGGCCAGGCTGGTTGGGGCTGTGAGCAGCCTGGTCTAGTGGAAGATGTCCCTGCCCATGGCAGGGAGGCTGGAACTATATGATCTTTAAGGTCTCTTCTAATCCAAACCATTCTATGATTCTAACAATTCTGGAATAAATTTAACTGCAACTCCCATAACACTACAGATAAACTGATCTAATGCTGGTATTCCCAGCATTTTTAGAAGCACATACAAATCCAGCCAGTTCAGTGTCAATCCACTGAATGTCATGGCTGCTAACTGCCAATACCCTGCTGAAGTTCTAGTGCCCCGAAAAGAATATCTTGAACATCCAACATCCTCTGTGGGCCCTCAAGCCCCTGTTAAGAAATACCGTTTGCTTTCTATCCTTTAATCAGCTTAAATCTTGTAACTTTCTGCTTGGCTTTCTTCTGTCCTGAATTTCCAGAGTAAGAAAAATAAACATTGGTATCAAATTAATATAAAACTCTTTCCTATTAGATTTTCTATTAGAATCTACCTATTAGATTCAGGTAATCAAGTTGCTTGAATTCAGTATTACACAGTTGTAATGACTTACCAACCATTACCTACATTTTTTCCAAAGCTTCTCCTTCAAAAAAAATAGATTTCCATACAGCAAATAGGATGTACATGTTTAGCTAAAGCTGTATGATAGGCAGGTTATTAGATCCCACCTCTTCAGTACACTGCTTGACACATTGTTCTGCCTCAACTGGAGATCTAATATGGGGTAACAGGGTATTTTCCTTCAAGCCAAACTTTTCAAGTAAATGAACATGTAATTGTGTGCATACACACGAAAGAAGCAGAGGGGAAAATCTAATCAGTGACCTCCTTACCCCTAGATGACCTTTACTGTGCAGGTTTGGATGAGAGAAAAAAAGTAAAAATCCTCACTTATTTCCTAACTACTAGCTAGCCAGTTTCTGCCTTCTACCACAGTCTGTGTGACCGAATACAGAAGATCTCACACTTTGCCTCAATAGTTCTCTTGCATTATCTTTACTAAGTAACAAGCTTCTGCAGCTCTAACCATTCTGTATAGCAATTAACAAATACAAATCCACTTCAGTGACCTCAAGCTTTAAGCCCTACTATTTAATGGTACAAAGGTACCGTACAGAGAAGTTGACCCAGATAACACACCAAACCTGTTTGCTCTTCCTTCTATACTTGCACAAAAAAGAAAACTATATTGATTACTGGTAATGACTCTCCCGTTCAAATGCATATTAGCCATTCCATTAATCTCAGCATTGACTGGAAAAAATGAAGTCAAACACTTGACATCTGGTAGATCTGGAGAAGCTGATCATCTTCTAGTTCTATTTCAGATAAAATGACCTTTGGAACAACACTGAAGAGGAACTAACAATGCTAATAAGAACGAGTATGCATAAAAAACCCTACTTAATGGAAACAGGAAGCTAGAGACAAAGAGCTTGGACATGAAGCAGGTAGAGAGAGGAGAACAGTAAAAATTCATTGTCCAAGTTTTCTTGTGACCTGGCTTTTTACTTTGTTCATTCTATCGTGCAAAGTAACATGACAAAGAAATCTACAGGTGCTGTAACTGATGTTACTGTGAGGCACACAAAGGTGAGCGTTACAAGCCCATCTGTGAGGCAGATGCTGCCACACCAGAATGCCAAAGTGGATCAGTGGACATCGCTGTGTTAGGTGACCTCTTACCAAATCAACCAAAGTCCCCCTGCCCCCAGCTATTTTGGGCTGCAATATATATGTCTGTACAAAAAAATAATTTATTTCACTAAGAGAAAAATACAGAACACTTCTATTTAATATTACTCCTTTAGAAGTCTGTCTTCATGGTGAATTCATAAGTCTACAAGAACGCTGACCCCACAGCCCTTTCCATAAAATGAAATAAACCCAAATATGCAATATCAATTAAATATTGTCTCAATTGTAAAACAAATGCAATAGAAGAAAATGCATGTTTTTTCTTCCCAGAAGTTGGTATATATTTAGTGCTTCAGGCCAGAATAAAGTACAGTTCAAAGTTCAATTCCGAAACAATTACAGCAGCTCAAGCTGTTGCTGTCATGTTAGGCCTTTTCCTCCCACTGCAACAGTCTCTAGTCCCAGTACATCAGCACTTTTGTTTACAAGCTCCTTCTCTTGCTAGTCTATCAGCTTCTTCATTTCCTTGGAAGCCAGCATGGCCAGGAATATGCATCTGTCAGGACAAAATTTAGGAGTATTAGATATGCAAGAAACCAAGCAGAAAGTATATACATGAAATTTGATCACACAACACCCTTTCATTCATAGTACAGCACCACCTCCTCAGAGGCCCTCACCTCACATTTAGCCCTTAGGTGTTCTTCCCAGGGATTTCCATAGTCTCTCTTCTTGAAGGAAAGTCTTGCCAAATTTTGAAGATCATCTTTATGAGAAGTAGTGAATTGGATAAGGACCACCTAACCTAGCCTTTAAGAAATGCAGACGACAGCTGCAATTCAAAATTCCCAGTTTTGGAGAAGAGAAAAAAACCTATCAGCATTCAGTACTTAAACTGAGTTAATCTTCCCCCAAAAGCCAGGAGCTCTCTATTCCACTAACAGCGTTGGTGATCAGCACTCACTTAGGATACAGAAACAGGATATTAAAAGAATCTCTCAAATTTCAGATGTTTTACCTGTTCATCCTTCAATTAGGAACTCAAAAAACTTTCAAACCTAAGCCCATCCTTGTCAGAACTAAGGGTGGTGGAGGAAGGTGAGGAATTAAAATCAAACTTGCTATTTGACAAGATCTGAGAGGAGACAAGCATGAAGCGTGTGTGAGATGGTATTAGGTTTACATGACAATGTTTTGGTACCAAGTGGGTTCCAAACAGGGGTTGGCTTCTGTGAGAAGATACCTAGGGTTGCCCCCATATCAGAGAGAGTCAGATCCAGACAGCTCCAAAATGGACCCATGGCTAGACACAACTGAGCCCATCTGCAAAGCTGGTGGCTCTTCTGTAATAACATGTTCAAGAAATAGCAAAAATGCTTCACACCAGCCAGAGAGGAGTGAGAATACGTGAGAGGAACAACCCTGCAGACACCAAGGTTACTACAGAAAGAGAGGGAGGAGCTGCTCCAGGCACTGTAACAGATTCCTCTGCAGCCTGCGATCCAGCCCACGGTGAGGCAGCTGTGCCCCTGAACCCCTGGAGGTCCTTGGTGGAACAAAGATCCACCTGCAGCCCATGGAGGACCCCACACCTCAGCAAATGGATTACCATAATGACGTACAGGCACACAGCGCTCCTCCTGAAACAAAACCCTTCCTGAGTTTAAGAGATTCAGGTTTAAGAAGTGTACATAAAGCAGTATCTTAACTATGTAAAATACTCCACGAGGAACTGAGCTTAGTTGGTCTTAATTAGTCTTAGTTTTAAATTTTTACACTTTCTTCTCCTCAACAGCTAATAGGAGTAGTTATATAAAATCTAGTCAGCCTTAAAATTGGAGTCACCAACTCTGTAACAGAGAACAGCATGAATAGAAGAGTATCTGCAGTAGATTTCCCATAGAAAAAGTACACATTAAAGATCTACATGTAAAGGGTAGATCTTTAAAGGGTAAAGACAGAAGCCCAGTAAATATTCAACTAGCAGCTGCAAAGTCAATGGTACACAGATTTATTTCTAGAATCAGTGGTCTTATACCACATTTAGGCTAAAAGTTAGAAGGAGAAGAGGGAAGATATTCCCTACAATGTTAAGCACTGATGTTAAAAGGTTACAGGAAAATACATTTTACCAGAAATACCTGTACAGAAGTTGGTTTACCTCTTTACTGGAGAGCAAAACAATTTAAAAATAGTTATTTTAAAGAGCTTTCTGTACCAATTTTTCTTAGAAGAAACACAGTTAAGGTATAGAAAACTAGAGTCAGTTTATTTGGGTAACACACTCTCAGTTTTCCCAGTTTAAACGATTTTTAACAGTTTTTAACTGTGATTGAGTTACTCCAATAAACCAGCATCTCAGAGAGTTCTGAAAAGCAAATCTAGAAATTCAGCGATGACACAAAAAGACACAGTTATGTTTTAAGGTTAGATTTTCAGGAACAGAAGTTTCATCTGCTACCAGCATTAACAAACTAAAAATAACTATGGCAGGCATTTTCTAAGTACTAATAAGAGACAGAAAACAAATATAAACATTCCTTTAAATAAATGAAATACTGGTTCCAAGAGTCTAGAATACGTTGCTAATTTGCTTTAAATACAAAAAGCAGCTTCCCTGTATTTATGGTTTTATCTATGGATATACAATATTATGCTCTAGAAAATTCTTAGTTGTGGTCATACTTATAAGGTTTTAAAAGACGCGCATTTAAGATGTCATTAAAAATAAGAAATGAGGAACTTACCCACTGAATTTCTATGTCTTTTGATAGCTTATCAAGTCTTTCAAAATCTTCTTTATTTATTACACTTCCTCCTGAACTTGTTCTCCAGCCATTTGTCTTCCAGTTGTCAACCCAACTTGTAATACCTATGCAAAGGGAGCATCACCATAAAAATGCTATTAAGGAAGCCAGCAAGGATCAAGATGGAGCCAACAGCCTTTTAATAAGACAATAACTCTGTAAAAGTCTCAGGCAAAGACAGTGGAGATAGAAGATTTTCTTGTTTGGTTCTCTATTGCTGTCTTTCAGGACTGTATTTTTCCGTTATTAATTGAATTACTGAAACTTGTTTTCCCAAACAGGTATTTAATTTAAAAACTACAATCTTATACATGCATTACACCAAAATTATCTCATGAACTTCAGTCAACTGAAGCTAAGGACATGCCTGATGGTACAGTAAGCTAGAACAGATCTGCTGCTTTGTTTGTTTAGAGAAATTGAGGAGACACATGCATAGGGGAAAGACGGATGGCCAGCTGTTTTATGGCTTCTGTACACTAAAAACAATCCTTCAGAGAAGGACCAGGTAAGCAGAGTTCTACAGAACTTAACATTCTGTCCATCCCTTACTGGCCAGAAAATTTACTATATTACTCCTTAAATAAAGATCCTTTTTTATTTTTCTTTAAGATCTTTGCTGGTGTGGACAATGTAAGACATCCTTACTGTTTTTATGACAAGCTGACCTGAACCAAATAGGAAGTCACCAATCTTGCAAACAAAACCTCCTAAAAAACAAACCACATCCATTTGTATTTAACCACAAGCCTCCTTCTCCAGCATTTTAAAAAATAACTCTTAGACACATTTGCAGAATAACTTCAGTTAAACGAGAATGGAACCTGCACCTCAGTGACCCAGAATGCAAGAGCAAACTGCAAGCAAAAACAAAGAGTAAAAGCACAACATTTAATTTTTAATCAAAAGTTTTTGTTTAATGTTATTTCAAAAAAACCCCACAAAATAAAACCTCCAAAGTGATCTGAAAACAGAAAACACATGTACTCCCTTTGTAAAATTGTGACATACAAAGAAAAAAAATACATATGCAGTTCAGATTATCACGAGAGCAAAATCTGAAGATCTCGAGTATAGATGGAATATAGAGGAAAGAGGAAGAAGTTTTATTCAGAAATTAAGTCTTATTGGCTGCTTCATATGGTATTTATAAGGAATAAAATTAAATTTTCCAAGTCTTTGGATAAAGGTGAAACTTTCAGCACCTACTCTGAGCACATATCATCTCTGGCTAGTCTTCCAGTGTAGCCTAAAAGCTTGGAAGCAAGGGAACTTCAACATGCGTGTTAAGACAGCCTCTCCAATCCAAGCAAAACAACAAGAAACCCACAGGGTTACTACACGAACTTCCTGAGTTCTAATCTCCTGAGAACAGCCTTAACAGTGTATACATGAATGACATTTCTTCTAGACCTTGTGTCATACTGAACATCTCAAGACAAAAATCCTGTGGCTACTTCTGTCAGCCTTTACTGTAACAGGCACTTTGACGCTACTCGTAATTCACACAGGCAATGCCTGAGGATTCTAAGTATTTCCCCGAGCAGTTATGAGCACTAAGTTATACATTCTGTCCTTATATCCCTCTCTCCAGGACTCAGCATGTTCCGTGGGCCTTATGTAATGAAAGAGCAAGCAGTGTGTCTTTAAGTATCAGGAAAAATAAAATAACTTACCGTTAATAGTGAACTTGCTATCAGTGTAGATGATCAGTTTCTTGATGTTTTGACTCTTGGCTTGCTCTATCGCCTTGCAGGCTGCCTTAGGAATGTTTCAATACAGTCACAGTTAAGAACAGGATTTTGACCAACAAAGTACCTGATGCCAACATAGAACTATGAAGAGTATTACTGTAATCTCCCTACCAATGGTTACCAACATGCTTTAGAGTAGAGGATCCAAAATTATGCATGCAGATGACACCTTTATGATTCAGGCAAAGAGGCAGGTTTTTAAGTTGCTCTGGTAAAAAAACCACAAAACATACTGATGTTCAACTCTGTGCCAAAGGAACAGCTCTCTGCTCCATTTTCTAACACAACCTCTATCAACTGCACACCAAGTTTTAGGCATTTTCTCCTTAGCTAGGAGGAAGGATTCGCATCAGTTCCAACAGTCTAGAACTCTTAACAGGTTGGGGTTTTATTTGGTGCTCTGAAATATAACAGAGAGATGTGGCTGGGTGAGAATGTAGAGGTGAAAAGCTCTTTAGTGACAAGTTTGACTGCTGGCACACCAACACCACCTCCACTTGTCTCTCACTAAAATTAACTTCTTGTACTTTTAAGATCAATTCCCCATTTGAGTTCTTTCCCAAACTTGTAGTGTGGGATAGTAGCAGTACCATAATTAAAAGGAGGTGAGAAGGGAAGACTAAATCTGCTGTTGCCAACAGAAGTTAGTCAGAAGCCTAGAACTGTGTGTTATATTTACCTGAGGATTATGACACACTGATCCTATCATCCTCAGAAGCTGATTCTCCCCTTAACCTCTACTCAGCAGCCCTTACTCCAAAGTCTGGAACATACACATTAAAAATGCAAGGCAATCTATACATATTTGAGCCAGGCTTTCCTAATGTAAGGCTGTTTTAAATAGCTGTGCTTGATGACATTTAAGAATTCTCAAGGTGAATTACCTTGTTCAAAACCAATAAAGACCAATAAAACTTGAAGAGAACTATTTCTTTCAAGTCATAACTCTGGATACTTTGTGTACTTCCCTCGCCACTCCATAACCAGCTTCTGAAGATCAGAGTTGAAACAGTGATGAGTGTGCTACTGCAATCTAACGTGGAGAAGCATTTCAGAACATTTACTACTTACATGTATTTCTGCTCTTTGATTAGTCTGCCGTCCAGGAAGTCTTTCACTGGTATTTCTGTGTCCAAGGAATGAATAGTAGATTAGTTACCCCAAATATTCACAAGAGTGGATAATGACTACACATTAAAAAAATAAATACAAGAGAGATACTTTTCTTTTTGTAAAGGAGGATGAACATAATCTAGCTCTAGCTTCCACCTGCACAGAGCAATCTGCACATTTGGACCTGCCATCAGTATGCAGTTACATTCATAGTCTTCCATGCACATGTACTTCTATTTTAAAACTTTCTGCATTACTTGAATTGTAGCTTCAGCCCCATAAAATATTATTTCCAGTTGATTTTTCCCAGAAAAGATGATTTCTCTTTTCCCCTCAGCAACTCATTAGTCTCAGAACACTGTCATTGAGTCTCAACAGCAGAGTTTCATATTTAAAAGGAGGTTAGTATTGTAAACTACATAAAACCAAACAGTAATATATTCATTAAAAAAAATAAAAATCTATCCAGCTACTTACAAAGGGTGGCCTGGTCCCCAGTAGACACCTATTCCAGCACGTGCCCTATTACGTCCATTACCTGAGCAACAACCATCTGTATAAACAACTACAAAGTCACCTACAAAAAAATTACCAAAATCAGAAGTTAAAGCACCCCTTCAAGGACACAGACTCTTTAAGCTGAAAGAAATGTCTGCTGGCACATTAAACCCCAAAAGTTTCCTTCCCAGAGAGCCCTTCCGAAAGTTAATTACAGAAGCCAGGTGAATTAGTAGTGCAGAACACCAGAAGTTCCACTGCAGCTTCACACCCTCGCTGCTGTCAAACTAGTCAGCCTTAAAACGGCTTCTGTCCCAAGTCCCATACTTCTCACAATAATCCCTGTCTTCTTCAGCCAATCTCAAAAGTTCCAAGCTCCATCTGTATATTTAAATACAGTCTGTAACCCAGACACACATAATATCACACCTATAATGATATAATTAAACTGTATCTTGATTTCAGTTGAAGCTAATTAAAATTACACTGAAAGACAATGTGAAATAGTAGATTACGGTTCACATTTCCATTTTAAAAAGAAACAGTGGGCCTAATGCTGCCATACAGAAACCTCCCTGAAAGCTTTCTAATAGTTACACTTGTTGCTTATGAAAGAGTGCAAAGAAATTAAAAGAATTAAAGGACTTATCAAAGACCTCACCCATATATGAAAATTTATCTTCACTGACTGTTGGTGTTGAATATGTTGAGAATAATTCATCATGTTTTACACGCTTGGCAACCTGTTCTTCATTTGTAGACTGCTCATATGGCCTTTTGCACGTAGTGCAACACAAGGAGTTTAGTTCCTCTCTCTGGCTACCATTTTCCTGTGTTACAGCCGGAAGACAAAGTGCACCTTCCAAAAAACAAAAAAGATAGAAAGTTCAACACATACAAGATGCAGTTTTATTTGGACTAATTCTAAAGACAACAGTAGTTATCATCTCTTAGCAATGTTACTTTGTTACCTGACACCACCCCGGAAAAAAAGTACTATAGATTACAGCAGTCATTCTTCATCCTAGATCAAACTAAAGAGGAGACACACATGCAACGGCCCTTAAGACGGACACGGTACAAGCACTGTTGTCCAAGCAGCCACAGAAACACTTTCGCTGCACTGGTACATCCATCGGCGTGTCGGTACCGCCAGTGACAGGACGAGCAGGAGCCGGTGCCCGTCCCGGCACAGCGGCCGTGCAGCCCGGGCGGGCCGGGCCCTGTCCCGCTCCCGCCCCTCCCTCAGCCCCGGCGGGACGCGGTACCTGCCAGCTCGGGCTGGGGCTGCTGCTGCCCCGAGAGCCCGCCGCGTACGAAGGCCCAGGCGTCCTTCTCGCTGGCGAACTTCTTGAAGCTGGCGGAGGGGAACTTGTTCACCTGCTCCTGGCATTCCGCCCTGAAACAGAGCGGGCGGAGGTGAGGCGCGGCCGGGCCGGGAGGGGCGGGCTCCCGGCGCGACCGTCGCTCACCAGGTGCGGTAGACGCCGGTGCGGCGGCCCGAGCGCACCGCGTAGAACATGGAGCCGGCCTTGGTGGCGAAGCAGGGGCTGAGCAGGGCCACGAACCAGCGCAGCATCACGGCCCCGCCGCCATCCGCCCGCCCGGCCGGCACCGCCGCGCCTGCGCGTCACGGGAGCGCTGAGGGATCCTACGGGCCGGCGGGGAGGACAAAGTAGCGGAAAGGCCCAGGGCGTGGGTTTTGTCCGGGCTTGCTTTTTCTTTGTTTTTGTTCCCTCCCCCCGACAATAGCTGTATTTTACAATCCTAAGTCAGCTGTTGTTTTGGAGGTGGGTCACGAGGTGTGTGAGATCGCAGCGGTTTAAGCAAACAACCTCATTCTGGAAGTCCCAGTTGTTAAAAGGCGAATGGGATCTCACAGGTGCGTCGATATGCGTAGCATGGTCCAAAAGTCGGAGGCTGAACAAAGTCATTAAGCGGGTTCTTATCCTGCTGTTCAAATCAAGGGCTCCAGGAAAGCGTGTTCCAGCCGAGCCTTGTGCCGAGATGGCCCCTGAAGTGAGGAGAAACACCTTCACAAAATCACAGGATCATTAGGGTTGGGAGGGACCTCTGGAGATCATCCAGTTCAGCCCCCTGCTAAGGCAGGGTCTCCTGGAACAGGTGACACAGGAACACTTCCAGGTGCGTGTTGAATGTCTCCAGAGAGGAAGACTCCACAACTTCCCTAGGCCGTTCACTTCTCTACCACCCTCCATGTAAAGTTCTTCCTCATGTTAAGGTGAAACTTCTTGTGTTTTAGTTTACAGGCATTGCTCCTTTTCCTGTTGCTGAGCACCACTACAAATGGTCTGGTACCATCCTCTTGGAGATGCTTGTCCAAGCAGGTTGAAGTTCAACTGTGGGCAGCTGCAACCTGCTGCCATGTATCCTTGTATCTGGGGTGTAGTCTGCCTGGAGACCGAAGGGTCTGGGTATGTGCCAAATTCAGTGTCTCAACTGAGCTGCTGGCGAGATCAAAGTAGCGAAGATGGGGGCACTGGTATGGTTGCCTCCAGAAACAGGCCAGTGTATATGTGTGGCTGGATTTCCCTTGTAGCCCCAATAGAGATGCACTAAAAAGCTGACCACAGTGTGCCAGAGCTGCAGAGCGCTGTACTCAGATTTACAAGGGTGGCCCGGTAAAATGCCAAGAATGTGAAACACTGGCCTGGTTCATTTTGCCTTCAGTTGTGAAAACAGCAAATGGGTTCAACATTACTGTGTGTATCATGACGCTTCTTTAAAACAAACAAACAAACAAACAAAAAACAAAACCAAAGAGCTTATGCGTTTGAGAGGCCTTGGTGGAATACAGAAACAATGTGGTCAGGGCTGTATCTGAATATAATTACTGCATTTTTCTTGCTTCCTCCAAGATGTTCATGAGACTTCATATTACTCTTACAAAATGTTTATGTCTGCTTTTCTCAGATCGAGATTATTTACACCAATTGTCTCTATAAAGGTCTCCACTGAGACTTCTCACTACTTCCTGCCTGTGATATTTTTATTTTATTGCTCTTAGTTAGCTTTTCTTTTAATTATGGTTTTCTGTAGTAGAAGGATTTCTTATTCCTTACAGGTTTGCACATTTTCATTACTTGTAGTTTTCTTTGGTTAACACATACTAAAGGAGCAACGAGCAGTAAGTCATGGGAGAAGCAGAAAGAAAAGACTTTCTATTACACTCATTAATTCTCTGTTTACATGAAAGGACTTAGCAGTAACTCTCCTAGTGCCATGACCAACATGCAGAACTCAGATTCAAACTGGGAAAAAAAAAGACTTTTGAAGTCCACTGAGTACCACACACCCCCTTTCATTGCTTCTTCTCCCAGCTGTTAAAACTGAGGCTGCATAGGGTCATCCAGCCCTACCTTTATTGTTGCATCTCCATTGCTGATTTTTTGAGGCTGCTGTGCTGCAGTGGCAGGAGAGATGAATTCCTTTCCTCATATGATAGGTGACATTTTTGCTACAGTGGCATTTAGCACTGCTAGGCTAGGCCATACCTGTGCTTGCTTTGTGGTACTTGCTCTCTGGTTGCTGTAGCACCAGTGTACTTGGGGGTTTTCTAGTCAGCCTGGGTCAGAGAGGATGTTTTGAGCTCTCTAACTCAGTTTTTCTGAAATGGGTGTGAAGACTTGCCAAGAAGTAAACTATTTAGTTCCCACCTGCAAAGCTGAAGCACTCACTCACAAAAAGTCTCATTTGAATATAGAATAATGTAATTATATGTACGGATAGGACTTTGATTTAACATTTGTAGTCAATGTCACGCTAACACAGGGCAACCCTGTGTAGCCACTGCAGAATAAGCTAATCAGATACACAAATCCAGCCAATTTTTGCCAAATCAAAGTTTACACAAGCACTTGTGCTACCACAGCTTAAGTGCTGCAAATGAGTGGCTAAAGGAAAAAAAAGGAGAGGAAGTGCCCCTATTTTGGTGGAAACATGATGGCACCATGTTGAATGAGAGTGGTCATTGAGCTATGCATGCCAGTCATGTTTTACAGTTTATAAGGGTCCCATGTTTCTCTTCCACACTAAAATCAAAACTAGTTTATTAATTTATTAACAAATTTTCTTAGCAGCCATTTCTGTATTTATAATAGACAGTCTGCAGGAAAAAAGGAGGACTTAATATATGTATACAAAAATACAATCATCACTTTTAAGTAGGGGCGTGTGTCTGTAACAACGTCTTTACTTAAACTCACTGTAAATCTTAGCTGATTACTTTGTCCCGCATTAATGCATGCAATGTACACATTAGCAAAGCATTTTAATCTTTGACAAATATTTTAGCTTGAAATGTTTAACCATAATGTGGTTCCCACATACAGTTTTAAAGTGAAATTTGATGTGACCTGAATCAAGCATTTCCTATTTAAAACTGAGCTTTCAGCTGGGTAGGTCACTAGGTAGTTACTTTATTTAGCACACTCTGCAAATGTAAGTTATATTGCCATCTCATTACCTTGACTGAAAATATAAGACAGGAAAATAAGGTGGTTTGTCTTCCTTCTCAGAACTGAGATCTTGCAGAACAAAATACTTGCCCATACTTCAGTGTAAAACTAAGTGTCAGTGAAGCTGCAAAGCAGTAATCCCCCAGCATGATCCCAGCCTTCAGTCAACCCTCGGAGGAACAGCCTATCCATGAGCTTTAGAACCTGTGTGGTTGTACAAGCCTTGCTCAGAGAAGTGAACTAGTAATAGACTCAGTTTTTCTTCCAGTTCTGGAGTTACTGTGACCCCAACAAGCTATGCCATCTTTCTGTTTCTTCAATGTATTATATTACTTATTATTATATTCATAACATCACAAGACCTTATCCTATTGTTGTTGGGATACTTTTGTTACATACCTAATTTATTCTTTCCACTTCTTCACCCTGCCCATTCTGAGTCTGCATGGCATAAGAATCTTATTAATTATGTTACTTTGCAGTGACATAACTTTTTTTTAAAGATCACATGCCCACAGTGATTCTTCAAAATCGCTGTCAGCTGCTTTGGGTACCAGGCATTATTGACCGGGTAAAGCCCACATAGACCTTGACACTGCATCCTTCTCCTAACGTAAATTCAGTGTCTGAAAGGGAATATCTCTCTACACCTTCTTCTGTCATTGGTGTTATGCAGCATCCTGGTCTATTCAGTGGCACTAATAGGTGGAAGTGGGAAGCTATAGGCACATTGCAACTTCATTAATGTTCTGAACAGTCCAGTTTTGATCTATTCACACACCACCTGTTCTTTCTCCCCCTCGTAAATGATTTCACAGCATAAACTGAGTGCAGACTACTGGACTGCTGAGATTATTACTTGTTACCTTTCTTATTTTTTTACCCTTCAATCAGATCCTGATCACTACTATTTAGCAAATTTCCAGTCTCTAGAGGTACTAATCCTGGCCATCAGTATGAGCTGGGCAGTTTTTCCCATTCATTGAATTCATGCTAGCAGAGAAGAGTGCCTTGGGAGAAAAATGGGAACTGAACAGTCTGCTTTTCTAGCTATCAGAAATTTAACAAAAAGCCCACAAATGTTAGAAAACACAACAGAATGTTAGAAATGTTAGAAAATGTTAGAAAACATGAAAACTACTTCATATGGATTTGAGCAGATCTAAGAAACAAGGAGAAAGCAATCCAAAAGGTTGTCTGCTAGTCACCCAATGAAAAGCCACTCACATTCTGATGGAGAAGGGAAAGGGGAACCTTTTCTGTCCCGTAGTAAGATGAACTAACTTATTAATGCTCATCTAACTTCAGTACTGGCACATTTGTGTAAGGGCAGCCTGTGTAGGAAATCCAAAAGGTGTGCACACCACAGATATTTCTCAGCAGAAAAGACAGACAGCAGATGCTGAGGTTGCTTAGCTTGGGGTACTGGTGGTCTTTGTCAGTTTTTTGTTTACAACAAGAGCTTATTACTCCATTACTGCTTTTTTTAAGTAACAGACTTCACACACACCATTACATAGTAATAGCGAATGTATTACAAGCTAAAGTTGACTGCTCTTAGGGTTATCCAGGGAACCTGATCACAGAACCAATGCTCTGAACCCCACCCCTGGGTCTGTCCCCTCTCTGGACAGTGTGTGCCAAGAGCTGCACACCTGCCTCTGACTGGGGACCTTAAATCAGCCAACAGGGAAGTGCCAAGGTGGGGATTTTTTGTCGAGGCAAGGTTTTAGCTTCACTTCAGATGCACAGCCAGGCACTTCCACCTGAATCAACATGCAAGTCACTTCTTTTGGAACTAGAGTACAGCCTGTGTGCAACCCAAGTGTTATTAGAGCCTTCTTTGTTAGATAACACAGTAGATAATAAAAAGTGCTTCCAGTGATGACAGAATAGTTCAAGCCCAGAACTCTCACATCTTGGATTAGTACCTGAACACAGCTGAAGACTCAGGCTTTATTTCTTGTCTAACGGCAGTCTAGTAACTGATCGCTGTGACATTGCCTTAGCAGAAGCAGCTGAGAGGTCGTGTTTACAGAGGTAAACCAAACCAAAGCCCAGGCACGGCCCTGTGCTGGCACTCGATGATCACCCACACTCCCTGGCTGCCATCACAGGCCCTAGCACGGCTTTGGCCGCGTCTCCCCAGCACAACGCCCCGCTGGGGGCAGGGGTGACTGCACCAACACTGTTCCAGCAAGTGTCCTCTATCTGGAAAGGCATGAGCATCCCGGGTGAACTCCCAGCCCGCCGAACTAACGCGGAGCGATGAGACGGAGAAGGGAGGACAAACACCGCCCGCTCCCCCGCCGCTGTCAGGGCCGGTGGCCGCCGCTGTGCACAGCCCTTCCGGGGGGGGAGACCCGCGAACCGAGCCGCTGAGATCCCGGTGACTCTCTACAGGAGCAGCATCTCCACACCGCAAGCCGGGAATTCTGCCACTTCACGCCGCCTGGACCCACAAATAAGCAAGTGGCGGCGAAGGCTTGCAGCAACAGCGAGAAACAGACCGGAATAACCTTTTCTTGCCCCTCCTTCGCTCCCCGCCACAGGAAGCGCATCCCCAAGAAAGACTGAGGGCAGCTCCTGCCGCCCGACCCGCTGGCATTGCGCATGTGCTAACCCCGGCCTCCGTGCCAGGACTCTCAATGTCCGCTCGTGCTTCGCAGTAGCGGAAATTGGGTGTGCTTCCAGGACACGCGGCTATCGCTCTGCCCTTTTTCCGGTCTGGCTTCACCCCGGCGTGGGCGGGGCGAGCGCCTTCGCGGGCCGCGATCAGCGCGGGTCTCGCGAGAGCTCCCCCTTTTCCCGGCCGGCGCGGAGCGAGGTGGGTGCCCGGGCTGGGGCTGCCGTTCCGTTCCCGGGGCTGCGGCGATACCGGGCCGGGCACGGAGCGGAGGCACCCGCGACACCCCCGCGGGGGGATGCGCCCGATTACCGCCTGCCCGGGGCCCGATGGCTGCCGTGGCGCCCGGCGCCGGGGTGGGGGTTAGCGGGGTTTCCCTCCGCCCTCCCCCGCTGGCGACCTGGGGGAGGCGGGAGGAGGGGGCTGGAGCTGGGAGCGGGGCCCGGGAGCGCCGCCCGAGCACCCGCTGAGGACACGTGGGGCTCTGGGAGCGGCGGGGCCGCCTCCCTGGGGCTCCCGGGGCCTCGGAGTGGGCCCGCGGTGGTCAGGCCCCGCTCCCGGGACGATGTTCCTGTGTCGTGGTGGCACCGCCTGGAGCGGCGTGCTGGGACTGGCGTGGGCCCTGGAGCACTTTGCCTTCGCTCTGGAGCGTCTGGCTGTGCGGCGGGATTGCAGAGTCCTGGCTGTAGCAGGTGACATGTGCCCAGTCACAGCCGAGGTGTACTTTTGCGTTGCAGAAAGGCCATGTTCAGCTCTAGCGCCAAGATTGTGAAGCCTAATGGCGAGAAGCCAGATGAATTCGAGTCTGGTATATCCCAGGTACGTGTGTGGCTTTTCTTTCTGCGGTTTGGTAACTTACTGCAAGTTACGGAGACAGTGTTGTGATAGTTGTCCAGAGCCTAAACTTTGAGTTTAAGACTGTCTAAATGTGTTCTCTTTCCTAGTTTTACTTGGGAAATGGGGTGGTTAGCCTCTGTTCCCAACAACTGAACTTGTTGCATGTCAGTGTGACTTATAGGAAGTTAAATCTTTGGTATTGACTGTGGTAAAAAGTTCATAGCTGCTCCCTGGCACTGTGAACAGGTTTCGGGCTCAAGGGTTCTTATGAATTAAAACATATGCAATGGATTATTTTGCAACTTCACTTTTCTAGGCTCTGCTGGAGTTGGAAATGAACTCCGACTTAAAAGCTCAGCTGCGGGAGTTGAACATCACAGCAGCTAAGGTACGTTGGACTTCTCCACAGAGACCTGCATAGGGACTTGCTCTGTGTGTGTTTAATTTTTGTAAATGTTAATGTAGTAGATGAATGTTTTCAGCCCTTTCTTAGGGCCTGTGGTGGGTTTTTTTGTCTGCTGTTGTGGCTTATCATCCTCTGGTACTTGTTTTTAGCACATAGAATTCTGTAATAGTGTTTTTCTTGGTAACTAGTCTGAAAAGTCATTATAAAAACTCAAGTAGCAGTTCGGTATGTTAAATAAAAGTGTTTGAAAATGGTTGTTCTGCTTGCTGTCTCTGCAGACTAGGTTTGGGGTCTGAAACTGATTTTTTGCATGTGGATATTGGCTGGAAATGTAGGTGTTGCAGAAACTTCATCAGGAACATCAACTCTCATGCTCTTTGTAAAATCAGTTTGTTATGAATTTGTTATGCACCAAGTAATAGATGGTAGGTGGATTAGTGTGATAGTCTGACTTGATCGTGTAGGTTAGCCTTCTTGTACACTTCAGTTTTAGTTCATACAGGTAACTGAAACTTAAAGGAAGAAAAGGAAAAAGACAATTAGTGGAAAAGGAAGAAGAAAATTAGGGTTAGTCAGCCTGGGAGACTGGATGTCATCAATGAAGCTGGTCACTGCAATCAGAAACTTAAATAAGCTGCTTTTGGTTCTTGCCCTGGCCCACCAGTACAGACACTGGGGCATGGCTGCTTAGAGTGGAGTTAAAGAATCTGGTAGTGCAGAAAGCAGTTTGGGGTAGGAGTTCAGGGGCCTTTCCTTCAGAAGAACCACATCCCTGCTGATTGAAGTACAGCAATGTGAGCTGTCCTCAGAGAGGGGCTTTTAGAAGTGTCTCTGTTTACTTAGGTGCTTGATTTTATTTGTAAGAAATCTTCTGTGGGCATCTGAATTGGCCTATGTGGGAATGTAGCTGGTGAAAAACAATCCATCTTTCCATTCTATTGGAGAATGAGGATGCCTCTGCAGTCAGGTTTGTGGGAAAAATGCTTTGTAAGCTATACAAACTTTAGGTTTGATCAATTGTTGGAGAATAAACCAGGGCAAAGGTAAAGTGTTGGGGTGTTGTAATCCTGCTGGCATTTGGAGGAGAAAGAAGTGTTTTGATTGAGTAGTGATGCAGGCGTTGGCAAGTGGTGGACAGGTGATTTCCATGAAGCAGTAGCTCAAAAACATGAGATTTGTTAAATTAAACTTTGTCTACAGTCTGCTTTAGAGGCAAGTAATTTCTGAAGCTTTTTTATCTGCACATAAGCTCTGTTGCAGATGTGATTGTAAGCATTTAGTATAGTTATTCTGGCATCTGAGTTTTGTACTGAAAAAAATGAGCTTTGCTGTTCAGAGGATGTGACTCTGAAAGAAGTGGTGGCATTTATTGCTCAATCACTTCTTTACAGCAAAACAAGTGCTCTGATAAAGGGTTTTCTATTCAGTGTTTTGTCTTAAACGCATTAGGGCAGTACTGCTATGTGATGTGCTCCCTACCCCACAAAGATTATCAAATACCTGTGCTCAGAGGATTCACCATCAAAGCAAACATTACTCCATGGTCCCCAGGTAACATTGTACTTCTGTTTCAGGAAATTGAAGTGGGTGGTGGCAGAAAAGCCATCATTATCTTCGTACCAGTTCCTCAG
This sequence comes from Lepidothrix coronata, assembly GCF_001604755.1. NCBI lineage: Eukaryota > Metazoa > Chordata > Aves > Passeriformes > Pipridae > Lepidothrix > Lepidothrix coronata. The sequence goes on along the minus strand of NW_016690522.1, from coordinate 201,267 downwards.
CTGAAGTCCTTCCAGAAGATTCAGGTGCGGCTAGTTCGTGAGCTGGAGAAGAAATTTAGTGGAAAACATGTGGTGTTCATTGCTCAGGTAAAACATTTTAGAATCATAAAAATGTTGATTTGAAGGGATCTATGGAGGTGATCTAGTCCAGCCTCATGCATGAGCTGGGATTGCTGCCAGCATTAGATCAGGTCAGCCATGGTTTTGTCTGAATCTTAAAAACATCCAAGATTCCACAGCCTCTCTGGATAACCTGTTCCAGTGCTGCATTACCCTTCTGTCTTGCCCATTCAAGGTAACAGTGATACGATGCATATTTTTGTTCCAGCAGGAAATATTATGAGTGTCCTGTGGATGTTAGGTAAAATGATTTCAGCTGGCAGCTGAGGCTGTGTAAACTTGGTGAGATGTGAAGCTTTTTCACGGGGATAGAACTTTCTTGTTCTGACCTCTCTTACTCCAGATGTTTGAGAAGCAGAGCTTGAAAGTAAATGGGAGCAAATATTAATAGGTTCTTTACTAAACTTACGTAATCTAAGCACTCAAAATTCAAGTTAATAGGAGAGGAAGAAAAAAGCTGACTTAAGTTCTAAATCTATGGAGGAGCTAAGGTGTGAAAAGGTGATGGAGGGCTTTCTGGGCAGTACTGAGAGGTGGACAAAGTGGAGAGCTGTCTGCAGAGTGGACAAGCTGTTATTAGTGAAAAATACTTATTAATATAGTTTTCAGAGCCAGAGCTCTGAATCTTTGTGTAACCAAGAAGGTTTATTTTAATGAGGTGCCTCTGGCTCACTTTACCTATGTGCTTGAGAATTCCTTGTCAGTTCAGTAATATGCGTTTTAGAGGGGACATGTGCAGTTCTTCTGCTGTAGGTGAAGTGTTCTTGAGTATGACATGACCCAGTTTGGATTATGGTAACCCCATCATGAATACAGTCATGGAAAAGCTGTGGTGTGATGGTAGAAAATACTTCAGGAGGCTACAGTTGAAAGTAAAACTCAATGTTTTAAAACATCTACCCTTGGAGTAGGGAAGTAGAAAATAAGTTTTACTGATCTTAGGTGCTATAAATTCCTTTGGAGCCTACTTTCGGAACAGGTTACATTTTAGCCAGAGTTTAATCTGAATTGTGTAATACATCTCATTATTCAAACTAATGTCACCTAGCTGTCTGTGGGACTGAGCTCACTACACTGGGTTGCACCAGAGGCTCAGTCTCACAGAAATTGTAAAATTCTCTGGAATTCCTGTTCCCAGGGAAGCGTGTCCACATTGCTAATGAGACCCAGTAAACTACTGTGGTTGTATTTATGGGAAGAGGGGGTGAAGTACAAACCTTTTATTTCAGTGCACTGAATGCAAGATTAGTAATTGCAAAATAAAGAAATACAGCACTTCAGCTTCTGCAAGTAACCTGAGGTTCTAATGATGATGTAGCTTTGAGTGTCCTTAACTCTCCCTTTTTGATTTTTTCATGCATTTTCTGGTTGGGGGAGAAGGTATATGTGTTGTTGATGGTTTTGAGTATATTGCAACCACTAAATACTGAGAAATCCCTTTGTTGTTGTTTTATTTTCCTTAACAGAGAAGGATTCTGCCTAAGCCAACAAGAAAAAGCCGCACAAAAAACAAACAAAAGCGTCCCAGGAGGTTAGTAAATAATACTGATTCAGTATGACAGCCTTCTTTTGTAACTGGTAGTTTAGTCAAATAATGGTTAGTTGAGTTTTTGAGAAGTAATTGAAGTGTTTAAGTGGTCTTGTCCTTTCTCCTACTGCTTGAAATAGTATCTGCCGTTTGACTGCCAAAGTGTGCAGTAGAAAGCTCATCTTTGGGTACTGTGTTGCATTTCTTAGCACTCTGTATTTCCAGCTACAGCTGTAGCTGATTTTTAGCCAGCAATGCTGACTTAAGAAACCCCAATTTGCTGTCTGTTATCACAGTGTGCTGACAAGAATTATTTTTTTCTAAGTTGTAGGAAGAGCCACTTCCACTTCACATGTTAAACTTGTACAGAAGTCAAGGCTGGCACACTGAAGGGGATGCAAAGAGGGAGAGAGTGGCTGAGGAGGGGTATAGGTATGAGTAGTAGTCCCTCTGGGTATGAATTTATTAGCAATAGTATAGTCATTTGTGTTAAATGGCCTCCCTTGCTCTTATCTAGTCTCTTGATTGCTAGACATGCAACACTGCTATGTCTCTCTGGATGTCAGTGCCTCATTTATGCTGTTCTACGTCTTGCTGTGTCATTATGTAGTCTGTCTTAAAAGTTTATCCTCTTTATGAGATGTGGCATGTCCTGCAACTTCTCCCAGCCCCAGTATTATACCTGTCATATGTGTTACTGTGTTTTGCCATCTTTAGGCATAGATTTTAAAACTACAATTTCATAGTACTCATCTGCAGTCTTGCCTTTGGAGGACTCTGCCTGTCTTCTGTTAAAACTAGTATTGCACAGTGGCTGGAGAAGTTGGCATCTGTGTCTGTGATTAGCATCCTGCCAGTTTCTGCACGAGGGAAGGCAAGTGTGCAGGACTGTCCCTGTCTGGACCTGAGAGAGGTCAGGCTGGTAGTGTAAAACTACTGTATGCATTGCAAAGCATAGAAATGTGATTGATGTTGGTCTCCCTTGGCTATCCCAATATTCACAGGTCTCAAGTGCTGCTGTAGACACAGGTCTTAGTTACTAGTGGTACTGCCTTGAAACTGAAGATGGAGATGCTGGAAATCTTATTAGTCCTTTAGACTCATGCAAAATAGCTTGGGCTAATTTTTCTCACTTTGGCTCACTTCTGGACAGTTCAAGAACACACATGTAGACATCAGTCTTCAAAGTGTGGACTAAACTTACTAGCTAGTCTTTTCCTATAATATATTGAAGTTCTAAGCCACTTGGCCTTAGGCAGATGAAGAAACCAGTGTTTTCAAAACTGGGTCTGCTATGAATGTATTCTGTGTAGCTGAAGATATTCGCACACTCTTCCAGTAAGTGTCTCTGGCAGAATTGCAGGTGGGACAGTTTGGCTTCAATTTAAATAAAATATTCCTTAAATAGGTAGAAATAGAAGAATGTTTTAGGGCTGTTACAAAGCAACGTGTGATCTAAAAGGTGAGAAACCTGGCTACTTTTTCCCCTTGTCACTAAGTTCCTGCACTCACAGTAGAATTTGGCTTTTATTTTTGCATAGCCTGTGATAGTGTGGTATTGTCACACTGTGGCATTAAAGGAGAAAAATGCTACTGAATTTTCAGCTAAAGCATGCTTGCAAAAGGGTTGACAAACCAAGGTTTTCAAGAGGATGTATTTTAATGATACAAATGTGGCATTTCAGCCGTACGCTTACTGCAGTGCACGATGCTATCCTTGAAGACCTGGTCTTCCCAAGTGAAATTGTGGGCAAGAGAATCCGCGTAAAACTGGACGGCAGCAGGCTTATAAAAGTCCATCTGGACAAAGCACAGCAGAACAATGTTGAACACAAGGTAAATGTAAAAACTTACTTTCTCCTGCAGGTCAGGATGGCATTCTGACATCACTAAGAGACTGCTTAGTGATACAGCAAAAGAGTCCCTTTTGACTTTTGGCAGTAGAGATGCTTCTATTTGTATCTTGAATAGGGTGCTGAAGATGAGGCAAGATAGTTTTAAACTAAAGCTCTAGTTCTACTTGCTAAAACCCCTGGATTGTAAAGTAGCTATGTTGGTTCCTTTCATGGGAACAGACTGTGTTTTGTTGGGGGGTTTGTATGTTTAGGAGTCAAGTTAGGTTGTTTGTTTTATTTAGTTGATTTTATTGTTTTTCAAGTGAAGCACTTAGTTTTGACCTTAAACAGATGTGCTCCATACAGCCTGCACTTTGCCTGGATTTTTTTCTAGAGGGGTTTGTTTGGGCCTGCTCAGCTCTCAAGGTCTCCCATGGTTGCAAATCAAAGCGTTTCCAAATACTCTTCAGAAAATGTATCTTCTGTGTAAACACTCAGCCATCTTCATCTAGAAGAAAATTAGCCTCAGAGCTCATGTCAGAGTGAAGATGAAGTGGCAAATAGTAGAGTATATTAAATATGTTAACTTAGAGTTACTTTTTTACACAGCATGTATAAACAAGATTGTTTTTCTTCACAGGTGGAAACATTTTCTGGTGTCTACAAGAAGCTCACAGGCAAAGATGTGGTGTTTGAATTTCCAGAATTCCAGCTGTAAAGTGCAAAAAATGGCTGAATAAACAACTGTTCATATAACAGAGTAATTTCATTTAAATTTTGAATTCCATAAACACAGATGGGGATTAACTGGTTCATAGGACTTCTCTACTGTCTGGAGAGTGACACTTGTGTATCCAGTATTAAGTCCACCAGCATTTTAACGGTAGCCCTCTTAGGTTGTTCTTGGCACTGTTGCAACACAACTCTGGACAAAAGAGTCCAGAGTCTGCAAAAAGAATTGGCAGTGAAAAACCTAAGTATTCTGAGTCTCACCTTTTGGGGAGAATGTGGAGAATTACTGTAGAGCAGTGGAACTGCTGAGTTTTGCACACAAGAATACCAGTTGGAGACCTGCATGTTCCTGACACAGGAAAAAGTCTACATAGCAGGTGATGTGTGACTTCTGAAATACGAAGCAATGACATCTGAATAAGGGGTTTGAATTCTTAGGAAATGTGTTGGGGAAGGTATAGGTTGAATTTGAGGTAACTTAATTGCTCTAAGTGGCAAAATTGCCTTCTAGTTCTTACCTAAAAGCAGGTTCTGTACCTTCTGAACTATATCAGAAGGAAATGGGGAGAAATTTTCACTTCTGAGTGCTTGACTACATTACTGGACATAAACTACAATTTTTTAGCTATTGATCTGGCTTTCAGAAACGTTTGGGATTTTTTTTAAATGATGTTTTAACATGGTTCAGTACATGCTTGGTGGTGCAGAGAGAGGTGGGGAAGGACTATGTGTTTTGGCATCCAACGGCTGAGTGGTAGTGTCCCATTTTTACTTCAGTATCTTTGTTTAGAATCACTTTACACAAGCTCAGAGGGGAGCATGGAGTTGGGCATGTAAAGTTCTGAGCAAATTACATGAATTACTCCTAACAGCCTGTTCAGTACAGTCAGTCTTTAACACAGTAAAAGACAACTAGTTATGGAGTCAGTCTATTTGGTGGAGAGCTAAGTTGGGAAGAAGTTGTGTAATAGGAGCTCTTAATAACTTGCATTTTCCTACCTGAGAGTAAATGGAGGACAAGTACCACATACTGAGGGTCTTTGTATCTTTACTTCCTTTCCCCATTTACTGTGGTTTTGATTGCTTCCCATTTGACACCTCTTCTTTAGCTGGGGAGAGAGAAAAGGTTAAAACAAGTTCTGTGTTGCTTTTGCACTGAAAAACTCAAGACTTTAACACAAGTTATGGCATGACTTAGTAGGGCAGGACAGATAGCTGTGTGCTGTTAACTTTTGGTTCAGAGAATGCAAAGAGAAGGAAAATATGTGCCCTGATGCAATTAGTGGGTAATTTCCTGCTACTTGCTGACAAGGCTTGAATGTTTGCACAAAAAGCAGGCTGTATCTTTGAAGAAGTTGCCTTGCCTTAAAGCCTTTTCCTACCTCCTTTTCAAACTTATGTCTCTGGAGGATAATTTAATTCCTTCTTTATTCCTTGACTATTTGTTGTTTGTCTGGAATGATTCAGCAGAAGAGAATTCATCTGCTTCCCTTAGAATTAGATGAGGGGATTTGTAGGTATAGAAGAACTGCAAATCCTGTCTCCTTTTGTGGAGAATAATTGTAAAAGATCTTACACTAGGAGTGCCGGAACTTTTGAATTTTAAATTTTCACTGCTAAAATGGATATTTCCTAGGTTGGAAATGCCACCCTCTCCAGTCCTCCCAAAATAATTCCAGTCTTGAGTCAGACATTACTAAGCTTCCTGCTACAACAGTCACAGATGGCAGGCTGTGCAAATAGATCTTTGCTGGTGTGGGTTGGAAGAAGCAGTCTGGGGAGTATTTGGAGGCTTACCAGATGTTAACTATCTTTAGTTAGAGGTTGGTGAGTCTGCTGGGACTGTGTAACCTCTGCAAGAAGAGGTGATCCTCAGCAGGCTTCAGTAGACAGCATTTCTTATTTCGTGGTGAAATGTAACTCAGATTTGATCTCTTCATCATAATAAAAATATTATTAGAGTTTCTTTTGAAGTACTGGGAGGGAGTAGGTGGGGGAGGAGAAATCTAGTAAACTGAATGTAAAGCTTGCAAATGTTCCCAGGCATTGCCAGCTGGCTATAGATTTTTCTTGGCTCTTGTTGCAAGCCCTTTTGAACTATATGAAATGCAAAGGCCCATGATGGCCCCATAAGCAAATTCTTTGAGTGAAAGGATAACACTGTCAAAACCCTTTATGATTTTTACATCAACTAAGCTACAAGTAAAGGTGGATATTTGTGGCATAAAAATACGAGGCTGTGTGCTTTGCAAAAGACTTTAGTCCTAGTTTACCTTCATTCACAGACTCCCTCGTGTGTTTGTGTCAGCGATCCAGTCAGACAATTCCCTCTGTCCCTTGACAAGCATATCAAGTGCATGCCTGCAATCTGGAAAGTCAGTTGATACCATCTGGTCAAGTGCTAATGAGGCTGCTGGAATGCTAGCGTCAAATGTTACCTTAACCTAAGCAGACTCCATGTGAGATGATGCTAGACTTTTTCCTATATCTTTCATATACTGGCACAGTTGAACTCTGACCGTGTGATTCCTCACTGAGTTTTATCAGCTGCTCTGGGTGAAAATGGGGGCATTCTGTACTAAGACCCTGTGCAGCCGTAGTATGTGAGTGATATCAATGTGAAGAGACAGCCATATATTGAACAGTATGAAAAGACCAGTTCTTTCCTGTAGTAGCCCCAAATGAGAAGCAAGGAAAGGTTTTACATCTATTAGGTGCTCTTGAGCCTTCCACCTAATATTAGAGCTTTAGTTGTTTATTTCATGTGCAGCCTTTCACAAATGTCTTCAAATATTTTTTGTCTATATGGAAGCCTGTGCCCTGGTGATTTTAATTTGAAAAGGTCTGTAGGTGTGTCACAATTCTAGTGTGGCAGAACTTGCTTGAAGTTTTGAGTGTTAAGTACTTAACCTATCTTGTATTAATATGGTAATATATGATAACATCATGTTTGAGTAGCCCTTCTTGAGTGCAGGTGGGAACAACTGGTGAGTTTTAGTGTAACGATACTCCCAGCAGTGTGTGAAGGAAGTCCTATCACTCCTGCATTGTGGACTGAAATAATCTATTTCCTATGCTTTTGTTTTTTCTGAATTTTTTAAGTGGGAGGTCTGAGTTTGGTCCTTGGTTACATTTGGAAGTCAGAGCAATGCCCAAAGCTAGGCCTTTTCTACTTTGTGGGATGTGCTATCTCGGCCACTAGAAGTGTATCAGAATGACAGAGATAAAGGTACTGATTACAGAAAGTCATAAAGCCTCACAGAAAGAAGATTGTGGTGCCAGGCTGTGGGAGTGTGAGTTTTCCTCTCCTCCATAGGGCTCTGACTGCAACATTGATCAGTGCCATTGCTTGACTGCTTTTTAATCAAGCGGCTTTGCTCTGCCCTTTGCTCCCTGCCTTAAGAGTGCTCCTGTGAAAAACCTGCCTTCTGCTGAGAGCAGAGAGAAGAGAACAGTGACATGAAATCTCTTTGTACTAGTGCTCTGTTCCATGCAGAGAGCAACAGGTAAAGGATCTTATTTATGTCTTACCATCAAGAGGATAAAGTTTGTTGAATTTGTTACAGTCTGTGAGTTCAGGTATCTCCTCCTCTACCTTCCAGTTACTGTTACTCTTTCTTGTTTTCAGGAAAATCATTCTTATCTTAACAATATGCACTTGCTGCTAGCTGTTGCTAACTGATGAATAGCTAACGTTTTTCATTATTGGATATCGAGTTAACATGTCTGGCTCAGTTGTGTTCTGCCCCTGGAGCAGCAAAGATAGAATTAAATCCAAGCACTGAAGAGAATTTCAGTTTCAGAGATGAGGACTAACAGAAAAAGCACTACTGCTGCTTATAAATTTTGTGCCAAAAAAACGTTAGTGCAACATCACTAATGAAGTTGAAGGCCAGATTTTACACAGCTGCAAATAAAATTAATGCTGTGTTTTGCTGTGTCTGCACTGATCTTTCCCACTATACATCTCACGTATTGCACAGGAGAGGTGGTAAGGATAGCTGCTGGTGTCTGCCTGCCCACAGAGGTGCAGTGGTGTTGGGGCTGTGCTAAGGAAAGTGATTCGGATGGATATCTTCAGAAGGATAGATCTACAGACTGGTTTTTACCAGACATATCTTAATGTTTAATTATTAAAGTTTCCTATTTGCATGGCTAAGCAGTTACTGTTATGTGAAGCCAGAGGGAATGGGACACATCATTATCTCGAGAGCGGAGGAGGGGTTCCACTTTGTGTGCCTGTGTGCAGGTCTGTACCATGGAGGAGTCCTGCCTCTTCTGGGAGTATTTTGGGAGTGCCCTGGGAGGCTTACTAAGGGCTGGTTAGCGAGGCAGCCCTTACTTTCAAGAGCCAGAACAGCATTTGTGATGGCCTGCAATAAACTGAGCTCAAGCAATTGAGCTCAGATATTGATTTATTAAGGAGTTTGGGCATTGGAAATTTTCATCCCTTGGGAATATCTGATTGGGAATGTTGCTGATACTATTGGATGCTTTGCTAAACCCAAGGGAGAATCAGGTGTGGCTGGGACACTTACTGGTGAAGACTGAGGCAAAAAAGTTGTTGAGTTCCTTGGCCTTCTCCATGTCCCAGGTAAGCAGGTATCCTGTTTCCTTGCCAAGGAGGACCCACATTTTCCTTTTATCACTGATGTACCTAAAGAAGGTTTTCTTGTTGCCTTTGACATCTCTGGCCAGATTTTAATTTTTAATTCTCTCAGGGCTTTAGCTTTCCTAACATGACCCTTGGCTACTCAGACAATCTCTCTGTATTCTTCCCAGGCTACCTGTCCTCACTTCCACTCTGTGTAGGCTTCCTTTTTGTGTTTCAGTTTGTCCAGGAGTTTGTTGCTCATCTGTGCAGGCTAGTATACCATAGCCTCTGGATGCTGTCCCTCTTCATCCAGCAAGGGCGACTGAAAGTCTTTTGAATCAGCTCTGAGGTGCTACAGTGTCTCAGGCAGGCATGTTAACATAATAAAGAACTTTAGCTTAATTGCCAACAGCTACTGCAACCTGCTGATGGCCTGAGCTGCTCCCATTTGGTCCATGCATCAGAACACCAGTTTGCACAGAGTAGCCTGATTTAGATGATGTAAGCAATATGGCTACACAGCTTCCACTTGGCTTTCAGGGTGGGCAAAAGTTATTTATGCCCTTCTGTATAGGGACTATGCCTTTTTCTCTCTTACGTGAAAGAAAACTATGTACTTACTTATTTTTCCCTTTCCTAGAGAAAGCACTTCTGCTGCATTTATAGTGTTTGCCCTTTCCTTTTGAATTCTGTTAATTTATGTTTGTTTTCACTTCTCCATCCCCAGTGTTGAATCCTACCTTTTCTACTAACTTTTCCTGAATGGCTCCATTTCTCCCTTGAATTCTTTTTCTGGCCTCAAAGTTATTTGCATATGTTTACAGGGAGAGTAGATATGTATGTAAATGGAATTGTCTTTGCCATGGTAATATGATCTTCAAAGGCTTGGACTGCAGTCACTTTGCTGCATTCTTTACATAAAATGTTTGTCTTGGCAAGTCGCTGCCAACAGAGTGCTGCAAGGGCCCAATCCTGCTAATTGCCTTCTGTTCCCACTGAACTCATGGGGCTTATATGTAAAAAAAAAATCCCCAAAACTTTCAAATTAGAGTTGTGTGTTCTTTACGCAGTTATGTTCATGTTCTACCATTTTGTCCTTTCTTTACTGTTGTGATCTGGAAGTGATCATTGGTTCTTAACTTTTCACGACCATTTGGTGTGTGTTAAAATACAGGAGTCTGTAGCAATGGAGGTGGGTAGCTAGGTTCCAGTCCAACATTGAAACGGTGGTTTAGGAGAGGTCTGCCTTTATGAAGGTAGTCCTCAGGGAGTCCTGAGTATGAGACATCACTACCTCTTTTTGTACCTGTTTTTTGTCTTTACCAGCAAAGCTGGTCAGTGTATGCTTTGCTGTGGGCTGCAAAATCATGAGCTGTGGTGGGTAAGGAAGTTGCACACCCCAGGGCTGGGGAGAGAGGATACGTAATCTCGTGAGCAAAGCAGGAAAAGAGTGCATCAGTACCATGTGTCATCAGCTTGTATTGCAAGCCCCACCACAAAATTCTCAGTGGAGTGGACCTATACCTTCAACCAGAGTGGATCTGAGAGGTGATAAGGTGAACACACACGTGATTCTACTGCAGCGTCCTCGAGTCTCAGTCTAAAACCTTTTCTGTGTTCTAATACTTTCCTGATCTTAGGACTGTGGAAGATGGAAAAGAACCTCCTGCTACTGCCCTTAGATCCCATCCTGTTCTTCTAGTAAGAGGTCACATATTGGGAGTTACCCAGGCTCCCAGCCCTCTGGGTGCTTGCTTACAGCATGACCCCTCAAACCTTAGCTGGAAAAACTGTGAGGGAGGAAGAGTGTCATAGGATGCAGACAGATAATTCACAAGCCTTTTTTGTAGCTATCAGAGCTACTGTCTTACAAATATCGCAGCTATTCATTAGGGAGTATTAATTGGTATAGTCATAAGTGCTACTCTCTATTTGCTCTGGAAACTGAGAGAGAAGCCATTTATATCTGTTGAAGTATAAACTTCTGTAACAGTGGGGGGTGTTCTCAAAATCCCACTTACCACAGGCAGCTGGCCCCAGTTTTTTTCCTGCTTGAACATATGTGGAGTACTATGGTTTACCCAGGGCTCAAACTAGTCTAGCTGTTTAAGGTAAAAATCAGAATTGTTTATTTAGAAGCTATTTTTGATATCACAAAAGTGATATCAAAAGGTGTTTCAAAATGAAATAATTTGTGAAGATGCTTGTCATGTGGATAATTTAGCACTTAGGTTGTTGTGGAGTGTTGAGATGTGGCTCTGAAATAGTTGCATGTTTTACTCAAGTCAAGAATGCTGCAGGCAATTGCAAGAACAGGGAGAATTTCAGTAAGGGGAGAGTGTGTTAATTATCCATGCAAGATGTTCACACTTGCTGCTGTGTTTCATATGTTTTCATATCTGCTGAAGCAAAGCAAGAAAAGTGTTGTGCTGGGGCAGTGTGCATGCATGACTTAGAGCTGAATAGATGTAAATGGTTAAAAAGGGGTTCTCTGCTAGAGAGGAGGAGGGGAAAGTAAGAGTGCATTCCCAAAAAAGTACATTCCCAAAATAAAAAGCTTACATCATGGACCTCTTCAGTTTTCCCACACTTCTTTCCTAATTATTGTCCTGCAGGACAGCTGATCTATTTCAAACAGGAAGCTGTTTACAGATAACACTTGCAACTGTTTTGTCTGATTTGTTGAACTGTCGAAAAGCAAAAGACAACCTCTTTTCAAATTAAAAACTGTCAGACTTCTGTAAACAGCAGCAATGAGGTTCATCTGTGCAGTGTCCCTGCAGGCACAGAGCGTTCTGCAGTTCCCATTTTCTCAGCAGCCATAAGGTAAGAGACTTTTATGCTTTAATTCTGTAGAAGCAAGTAGAGGAAAAAGTCTGTGTTTGTTAGGGGGCTGCCTTGTGTAAGACAAAATATGATTGACAATCCCCAAATAGTAAGGGAAGGTAAGGAAAAAAAGAGCTTGATATCTATCGGGTAACACTGAACCTTTCTACTGTGAAGCACCCATGTGGCTTAGATCACTGAATTCCTGTTTCGTTTAAGGGGGGTTGTATTTAAAATGTACAAATGCCATTGGAAGAGCTCACTTTCCTTTTAGCAGGGAAGGACAAAACAGTATATGAATTTTAACTTTTTCTACAATTGAAACTTATTTTACTTCATTAATGGGTTGTAATTCCTGGTAACAGATATAGGCAGTTCTCTGTTTTCTGCTTTAAAAAGTGATCTTTTAATACAGCTGCAAGGCTGGCATTGCAGAAGTGAAACATGACAGAAGGTCCAGTAAGAGCTGGAATTACACCACTGGATAATTAAGAGCAATCTCAATGAAAACCAAATCATGCTGGAAGTAGTACTATGCAGAAATGCTTAATGAGATATAAGGATGTATAAAGATAAAAAATCTTGTTCTAAATGAGCAGGAATATGGGAATAAACCATACTTTGGTAAGCAGCAGGGCATGTATGTCTGCTTTTCAGTTATGAGCTATGAAAAATTGAGATTCATAAGGGATTTGCGAGTTTCCATTCTGACCTCTGTGCATACATACATATGTGCTCAGTATAGGCAGTGAAATTCTGAAGGGGGATTGTTTTTGAGCAAAATCAAATAGATGTGGAGAATCTTACCCAACTTTACTTGCCATATAGTGAAACAGAGCAACTGGACTGGAAATACTACAACTTTGACCCTTGGGTATTGAAAGATTTTTAAAATATGGCAAATGTAAAAACTGTTGCCCTATGTTTTCCTCTCTTTAGCTGAGATCTTTTATATTTCATATCTATATGATCGTTTACATGATCACGAACATTTAAGGCATTACAGTGATCAGAAAATACAATACAAACACTGATTTAAAAGTCTCACTTATAACAATGATACCATCCCTAAAATGTACGTATGTTACTTATGCAGCACCGGTAAGGTATGCTGATGTTGTAGACTAGATGTATCTGTTACAATGAAATTATTGTTTGAATTAATATATGAAAGAAAATATTTAACTTAAATTCATAGTTCAAAATGGCATTTTAAACATGGCATAGTCCCAGAGTCAGCAGAGAATTGCAGTGTGGAAGCAGCAGAAATCTACTGTGTAATTTGTAACTGTACATTATGTTCAAAACTGTTTTTTCTGATTACTTTTGAGTGAATTTACACTGTTTCTAAAGCTCTTATTTAGTCATCTTTAGGGCTGTTCAAAAACTCTTGAGCCAGAATCCTTTTGAAGTAGGAAGACTTCTGGCAAAATACCTTTTTAAAGTAAAGTGTCAGTTCTCTGGGATAGTTTAGTTCTTCTGTCAAATTATTTTGGCTGAAAACCAGGAGAATTTAGCCAAAAATATTCTCATGGTTTCTCTGGGGAAGTGTAGTTTGTGCTTTGCACTACATTTCACTACTGGCTGAACTTCACAGCTGAACCACGCTTCCCATACAGCTGCATGGTCAGGATCTGGCTATTTTAATTTCCCTTGATAAAAGGAGTGTTAAGATGTATTTTGGAAAAGGTAGTGTAGTGAAAGAGGCACAGACTGGGCTCATAAGGCATCAGCTGGTCAATAACTAGTTGGCAGCTTCTTAAATTTCGACTCCTTCCTTCTGTTTTGCACACGAGCCATCCTGTTTTTCAGCCGTGAGAGTAGGACCCTTCAAAACAGTGTGATATGTCAGTAGAAGGTTTAAAGCCTTTTGATGTTTTTATCCATGCAAACAACTGTACAAGGGAGAGAATATTTAATAATGTTTCTAAGGCTTTGTTAGTGCTTCTGCCAACTTTTGTGCTAAACGTGCTCCATTTTATGTATTCAGAACTGAAAAATGCAAGGGAGCATGGCTAAATTTTAAGATCTTTTAAGAACTCTGAAGTCAAGAGGCAAACAACCTAGTAGGAGCCTGAAGCTTTAGAAAGAGTCGGTTTTTGAAAATCCAACAAAGGTCTCATCTCGCCCATATAAGTGTCTCTTCAGAAAAATGTAGTCCTGGGTGATTTGCCTCTAGTTGTATAAGATGTCTGTAGACAAGAAAAGAATGGAAGTTGGTCTGCTCAAGTTCTTCATTAGTGCACCAGTCTCTTACTTGTTCATTAGGATCCAAGGTTCCTTAGCTGCTGGGACTGTTTGGATGCTACTGCCTCAAAACTGTCTCAGAAGATTAGTTAGAAGTTCCATAGGGTGTCCTGGAGGCCAGGACAGAGCAGTAAGACAGATGATGGGGAGTTTTAGGGTTTACATTGGTTTCCTTCTGCAACGAATCATAGAATGGTTTGGGTTGGTTAAAAAATCATTAGTCCAATAGTACAGCACATGAATGAAGCATAGACATGAACAAACAGTGTCACAGTGCTGCAAGGTCAATACCAGGCTCCAGACCAAGAATCAGCAATGTTTAGCTGCTATATGGAGTGAATGGAGGAGACCTAAGTGCTGAAGAAGGTGACTCACCACAGTCAGCCAAGTGTGTGAGGGCCACAGCAGCTGTCTGAAAATTGTTTGTGAGAGAGGTGCTTCATGATTCCCTCTGCTGGATGTAGGAGTGGATAAATTCACTATCTCTAGTGCCAAGTGCCTGGAGAAACTCAAGTTCCAGGAGGTGGAAGCTTGCCTTGAATGTGTGTGCCCAGTTTTCCTTCAAGCATGGAGGCTTTGAAAAATGGCTCTGAGAAAAGAGTTTTCTACAGTTCTCTTTGAAAATTGAACTGCTGCTACCCAGCTGTCATGTAATAACGTACTGTCCGGGACCACTTACCTGGGAAGCAGGAGATCTAGATGCAGCTCATTGCACTGCTTCAAACCCCCACCTCCCATCTGCTGAAAAGGTGCCCTTGTCACTAACCAACATAGTAATTTGGAAATGGGACCACTGTGGATTGTGTCCACAGCTCCCAAGGCAGTTTCCAATTGTTGATACTGCTTTGAATTTATACAAGAAAAGAGAGAAGGTCTAAACAGTCCAGGGAAGTCTATTCCTTTGGCATGAGAAGCTAGCCTGCATAAGAAGCTAGCTTGCAAGAGAGAGGCATCTCCCCACCATGTTTTAGAAGGGAATGGCAGTGTTTTCTATCCTTCCTGTTCATCATGTGCTTAGAGGAGATTGAATGAATTTGGGTATGTTTCCTTGATGGGCATAAATGGACTAGGTGGGAGAATAGTGTCTTGTTCTCTTCAGGCAAGATGTTAACTATCCCTGGTCTGTGCACTGAGAAAAGCTTAGGCACTCAAGTTTTCCAATAAAACCACAGGAACCTACTGCCTCTTAAGGTGGCTGAATTGTTAGGAGATGTTTTTGGATGCTTTGAACGTGGGATGAGGCCACAGGTACAGATTCAGGGGTAGTGTTGACTTAGGCAGCTCTCATCTGGAGGTTTAGGGGTGAAGAATGTGGGCAAAGGATGGAGAGTGGAAAGAGAAACTGCCTCAATTTTGGCTGGGTTTTGAGTAGGGATCTTGAAGAGTAAAGCTGTGTCCATAGGTGTGCTTGGGTTCCTGGTGCCTGTCTTTGTCTAGTCTTAAGCGTGGCTCACTCTGTGATTATTTTCTTTTTATCTTGCTTACTAACTGCAGAATAAGTATAAATAATAACAAGAAAACATTCCTACAGACAAGACTCTAAGATTTTCAGTTTAATTTGAGTGATTATCAGGCTTAGTTGTGGATCACCCCAAAATCTCCTGTTATAGTGCTGATGATTTTAGCAGATACTGATACTTGCTGAAAATAGGCATGCATTTATGCATCTTTAGTGGACTCTTTAGAAATGATCCATGGGCCTTCAAGAGACCATGGATCAGATGTTGATTTGATCTCCATGTGGTCTGAATGCCAGGGTCAATCTGCTAATTTGGAAGGAAAAAACAATATAAGTGATTTTATAATTTTTATTCTACTTGTAAGTAGAATTTTTGATTATCATCAGAGAAAGAGATTTGTAAGAGATCATCTAATTTTTGGGAATTAAAACAAAGAGCTTTAAAAAATTGATTTGTGAAAGAACTGGAAATGTTAGATGGCACAGTAATTATGGCCAATCAAGATAAAAACATCAGACAAGAATGTAAGGAAGGCCTAGCCCAGGGAACAGCAAAAAATGTCTTATTACATAGGAAAAGAAAAATGCGTCTCAATGAGCTTCCTTGTCAGAATGGTGTTAATGAGAAAACAGGTCTCCGATGGCTCACTGGGCTGGAGTTACGTTCAGGAAATGTTAAGGAAGCAGATACTGAGAACATGTGGCAGAGCAAGAGAAGGACTCATCATGCATGCTGGGGAGACTCCAGGGCAATAGATCTGTAGGCAGCACCCGCAGGTGCATTTGCAGTGCAGTGAACTTGAAGTTTAAAGCTAATGTAGAGATAAAGTGAGGTGATGTAACAAGAGCTGTGTTATGAGCTGCAGCTGAAAAACCTCTTTATTGGAGATTTTCTTCTTTTCCTCTTCAATATCATCACAATTTGGGTTTGTTCAACCTGGAGAAGGAAGGCTTTGGGGTGATCTAATTGCAACCTCCCAGTACCTGAAGGGAGCCATCAAGAAGCATGTGGAGAGACTTTTTACAAGGGCATGTAGTGACAAGACAAGGGGGAAAGGGCTTCAAACTGAAAGAAAGTAGGTTTAGATTAGATATTAGGAAGAAATTCTTTACTGTAAGAGTGGTGAGGCTCTGGAATAGGTTGCCCAGAGAAGTTATGGATACCCCATTCCTGTAACTGTTCAAGGCTGAGTTAGGCAGAGCTCTGAGCAACCTGGTCTAGTGAAAGGTGTCCCTGCCCACATCAGGGGGATTGGAGCCAGGTGATCTTTAAGGTCCCTTCCAACCCAGGCCATGTGTCAGAATTGCCTTTTGTATAATTGTGGAGTGTCAAAAAGTCTTTAGTCTCTCTACTTTTTATGACTTATGTAAAACCCATAGAATGGCTTCGTGGGCAGCTGGCATCCAGCCGAGGTCAGCTCACCACATCTGGTCTGACAGTTTTTACTCTGTCTCCTAAGCAACCCTGTGTTTAAACATGCATTTTGCCATTCAGACTTAATTCACACGTGGTTGCATTCACATTGTTCCTTAAATTTAGGGAAGGCGATGTTAAATGTTGCAACTGCAGTGTTGGGTACGTGGAGTTTCCTCTATGTGTAGAGTTGGTGCCATCGTTTTGGCAGCACTAACTGCAACACGTCATTTTTGTCCTTCATTCTTCTTTTTCTCAAGTCAACTGGCAGATGTTGGGATTTCAGGTCAGTGTACTCTTTAACTCCTCTGAAGCCTTTTATTTTACTGGTAGCTGCATAACCAGAACAGCAGTGTTAGTTTTTTTCCTGTACATGCCCTATAAATTCTGAACGAACACAAGTTGGAGGTTCAAGTGATCACTGCTTAGCTGTTCTACAGCTTCTTAATTTGTGCGCAGCTGGCCTGTGGTCATGTTCTAGCTGTGTGAAAGGTGCATCTGCTGCTATTGTTAGAGAATTTGCCGAGTACCAAAGCAGATGGAGATGCCAGTAGTTATCACTTACTAACATAACTTCTTGTATTATTCCCTAGAAATGTACATTATTAAAATAGAGAAATCTCTCAGGGCAGTTGGTTAGATGAAAGGACTTTAATGAAAAATTCCCAAAGGGAGTTGTCATCCTAAAGAATCTTTTGGTAGCAGAAGCATCATGGTATACAGGTCAGGGAAGTAGCACCTTCAGGTTATATGAATTCAGATAAACACGCTTGTTTTCAAATTGTGTTCAACACATTCTGTCTATTTTTCCTGAATTCATATTTCTTTTTCAAAATGAGATGAGATTGTCAAAAGCATCTCGCACTGAATACAGTCACTTTTACTCTTTTTCAGTTTTTAAAAATATTTGTCAACTGGTGCATTGTACATGGCAAAGGATTTCGAGCACAGGTATTGTGGTATGTGTAAGAGCTGCTTTAGGAAATTTTGCCACTGGAAGATATTCTTTCAGCTAGGTTCCATTTGGCATGCCTTTTAAATAGGGTTATGACTATTGCCACTCTTATTAGACTGATTAGTGAAAGTCTGCTGTAGCATTTTAGTGTGAGAATACTTCGACTTCTGAGAACTTTGTCAATGTCTAGTTGTCTGCTGGAATTGTGTGTCTTTGTGTGTGCTTCTACTAAGTCACATCAGACCCATAAAACCCTGTTTATTTTCCCACTGCGTTTTGCTTCTAGAACCATTTCTGTGTACCAACCATATATTTTCTGTTAACGTGGGGAGCTGTTTAGATAGGTTCCCCTTTCTTTTGCCTTCTTTCCCTTATCTGCACTTGGAAAGGTGTGTCAGCACTCTAAGAAAAAAAGGACATTGGGTAGTACTATTGCTATGAAGATCAGCTGTCATTTTTCCATTGAAGATATCGTAGCATCACAGAATGGCCTGGGTTAGAAGGGACCTTAAAGATCATCTAGTTCCAGCCCTCCTGCCATGGGCAGGGACACCTTCCACTAGACCTGTTTGCTCAAAACCTGGTCCAGCCTGGCATTGGACACTTCCGGGGATGGGGCATCCACAGCTTCCGTGGACAACCTGTTCCAGTGCTGCACCACCCTCACAGTAAAAAATTTCTTCCTAATATCTAATCTAAACCTACTCTGGTTTGATACCCTTCCCCCTTGTCCTGTCACTACATGCTCCTGTAAAAAGTCTCTCCACATCTTCTTGTAGGCTCCCTTCATGTACTGTAAGGCTGCAATTAGGTCACCCTGAAGCCTTCTCTTTTCCAAGTTGAACAATCCCAATTCTCTCAGCCTTATGTTACAGGAGAGGTGCTCCATCCCTCTGATCATCTTGGTGGCCTCCTCTGGACTTGCTGCGAAAGGTCGATGTCCCCCCTGTGCTGGGGTCTGCAGAGCTGGATGCAGCACTGCAGGTGGGGTCTCATGACAGCAGAGTAGAGGGGCAGAATCAACTCCCTCGACCTGCTGGCCACACTGCTCTTGATGCAGCCCAGGACACGTTTGGCTTTCTGGTTTGAGTGCACATTGCTAGCTCGTGTCTAGCCTCTCATCCACCAGCACTACCCCCAAGTCCTTCTTGGCAGGGCTGCTCTCAATCTGTTCATCCCCCAGCCTGGATTGATACTGGGGGTTACACTGACCCAGGTGCAGCACCTTGCAATTGGTCTTGTTGAACCAAGGGTATTCCCATGGGCCCATTTCTTGAGCTTGTACAGATTCCTCTCGATGGCCTCCCATCCTTCAGGTGTGTCATCTGCAAATGTCATTAAAGAATATATTAAATAAAACTGGTCCCAACACAGACCCCTGAGTGACACCACTTGTCACTGATGTCCATTGGGACGCTGAGCCATTGACCACAACCCTCTGGATGCAACCATCCAATCAGTTTCTTATCCATCTAACAGTCCACTCATTGAATTCATCTCTCTCTAGTTTAGAGAGAAGAATGATGTGGGGGACTGTGCCAAAGACTTTACAGAAGTCCAGATAAATGACATCTATACCACTTCCTTTGTCCACTGATGTAGTCACTCCACCATAGAAGGCCACTGGGTTGATCAGGCAGGACTTGCCTTTGAAAACCTTTAGGAAAGTTTCAGCATAGGATCACATATAGAGTGTTATTTCATTTCCCAACCTGAGAACAAAAAGAACCTTTTGTTGAAATTGCATTGATACTGCCTCAGTTCAAATGCCAGATTTTGATCATGCATGCTTATGTACCATGGTGTTTTGTTATATTGAGGATATAATTCCAAGAAGTATGTACTTGTCATTTGAGGATAACACCCTTGGATCATTTCCATGACTCTTAGTAGCTTGCATGCTATTGCAAAATGCCTGATGTCGTTCTACTTCCTATGGTCTGTATCTTTTGCTGGATATTATTTTCCATTGCAGCCTGGTATTTTGCCATATCTCTCCTCCTTTTAAAATGTTCCCACCCTAATTATGTGCTGGACTTTTTTTTTCTGGTGAATTTAATCCTTTGTATTCTTTCACTTATGCATCTTTCTGCTTTCTGTATGCTTCTGGCATGAGAGGGCACAGTTTAGCAACACACTGAAGGCCATCTCAGCTGCTGCCAAGGGCATTTCTTTCCTTGCCTGGCATAATTTTTGCAGGAATGATGGCCATTTTACCCTCACCAGGAACCAAGAATCTAAATCAACAGAAAAACAACATTACAGAAAGAAGAATAGCTTACTGCCTGTGCTAGCTCATGATGGGATCAGCTGGCAGTTGGTGACAGTACAGAGAAGGGGAGGGTAGTATGTGACTGCCGTAGGAAGCCAGGCTGCTGTTAGCCCACCCATAGATTGACTTAGGTAATTAGTGATAGTAGGACACTCCT
This sequence comes from Lepidothrix coronata, assembly GCF_001604755.1. Lineage (NCBI taxonomy): Eukaryota > Metazoa > Chordata > Aves > Passeriformes > Pipridae > Lepidothrix > Lepidothrix coronata. Next base: position 181,128 of record NW_016690522.1, on the reverse strand, counting down.
CACCTACCTACAAGGCTGAGATAGTCATACTGGGCGATGAGTAGGTACCTCCAGAGTCAGTTATCTATCCTGCATTGGGATGAAATGAATCCACGTACCAAGGTGCCTTTCTCTGTCTTGGTAATACAGGGAGCTCAGGGTGATTTTCTCAGACTGACCACCTAAGCCTGAACAGATAAATCCCACCCAAGGGTCTGTTTATAACTAGCCTCAGCTTGAGGTCTGTATCTAAACAAAATTGTTCTGATAAATAGGCATCTGCTAATGCCAGCTGTGCTCTGTCTTGTGGTTCACTTTTTGAGGTGTCATACTTGCAGCGTTGGGAGGAACTGGGCAACAGTCTTAGGCAGCTTCCCATTTTTTTTAGAACCTCCTTTAAAAATAGCTGTCACTTATCTAATGTGTGAGAAAAGGGGGACAAAAGCTGTTTCTGCTCTGTGTTTCTTCTCCTCAGTAGGATGCTGTGGCAACCAAAAGCAAACATTTTTCCTGTCCACTTGCCCTCTGGGATGGTGCTGTTGGTCATCTGTCCTTTCTCTGTCAGACCTCTGGTTTTTCACTTTTGCTTTGTGTTTTTCCAACTAGTGATCTACATTCTAAGTCTCCTATCTTGTCTTTCTCTTCCTCTAGCCTCATAAACTGCTTTGCTTAGATTTTGTCTTCTGTCTGGGCATTCCTGATCTGACCCTGTGTTTATACATGAGTCCATTGTGGGACATGAAAACAGAAAGCAGGGAAGGGAGAACACTAATTTTTCCCCTTTTTAATCTAGTGTCCTACCACACTAAGCTTGAGCTGGCTTCATCATCAGGCTTCTTCCCTGCTTCCTTCCATCCTTTAATGTGGCATGCCTGAGTGCATTCTAATTTCACTGTGTCCACCCAATATTAGCAATTACTCTCCTGGGGAACTGGAGCTGTGGGTTCAAATCCTTTTAAGTTAAGGATGTTCCACAGCTGGTACTTCACACTTTTTGGATCAATACTTGAGTGGCATTTCTGTTGTGCAAAAGGCAGGTGCCACTGCTGCCATGGCTGGGATAATCAGATGGGGCCTTGATAGTCCTTTCTGCCTGTTCTCTACGCCTCCAAAAATGTAGCTGCAGGACTTGGACCACCCTCCCCATGCTGAGTTTGCCTTTTGAGCCTGTCCAGTGCCCTCAAGAAAACAACTCTCAGGCCCCCCTAGGAAAACTTCCAAGCACCTGGAGAGTGATAATGTGTTGGAAAGCATAAGTTGCTTGAATGGGCATTAACCACTTAAATACTGCACAAATACCCCAACTTCTGCAACCAGTCCTAAGCCTCTGTGGATGAGAAGGGAAGAAAAGCAATGCCTTAAAGCTTCATAAATAAAATTACAAATGCATACGTGCATAATATATATTTATTCATGTAAATAAAAGTACGCTGCAACATTCTTCACATTATTCACTGTTTCATGGTGAATCCTTGGTGTTTTATTTCCTACAGAAATAAAACTGTGTGTGGGGATAGCATCAGGTACTCATGTAAATGCTTTATGGGAATGGGGGTGAACTGAGATGGTTTAGACACAGGTTTTAGAAGAACTGACACCTACATTTGAACCCTGGTAAGTTTTTTGTTGGTGGTGTTTTTGTTTCTGTGGTGGTTTTGTGGGGTTTTTTTGTGGTGGTTTTTTTTTTTTTGGCATTTTGGGGAGGTAAAGAATACTGAAAATTTGATCTGACATATATTAAGGATGACATCCAAAACTGCAGACTGTTTTTGTAAACTATAGCTGCAAACAGCAGAGATCTTGTAATCTAGTAGGGACTTCGATTAAAACATTGCAGGAGAAATTCTCTTTAGTTGTATCTGACCAACATTTTACATAAAGATAAAATTCTACTTGAGCATTATTATCTACTGACTGAAAAGCCATAGAGAACTATTGTGAAAGATTTGGCACCTGGGTCCCTTCTCCCTCTAGTTAAAGGTTTTGAAAACATACTTGCCCCCTTCTGGCATTATTTTGATCTTACCCTGAAGCCCTGATTTTATATTTTTAACACAGATTACAGTAAGTTAATTCTAACATGAATTCATTGACTTCAGCAGAACAACATCAGGAAAAATTTGTCCCAATTTTTACAAACATTCTTCATGATGAAAAGTGAGACTACTATTCCTACATATGTCAAAGACATCTACGTTGTACAGGCAGAACTAACAGTCCCTTATACCTCACAAATATTGACTGAGGAAATGGCTCTATTGTGCCAGAATTAAGTGTACTTTGGGGAGTAACCAAAGACTTCCTATCAGTTAGGTTTTTAGGTAATGCTAGACTCACTCTTTTGTCCTCTGCAACAAACGCTGCTCTTCAGCATCATCAGGACCTGAAACGTGTTATATCTCTGCTTTATACTACTCCATGCTCCATAGATTTCACAGAGACTTGGTAACTGCAGCAGTTATGGTCCTCTTTTTTGCAATTCTACAGTATTAATATTTAGGGATTTTTTTTTTCAGTCTTTCAAGTCCATTGCTTAAACTTTTAAATCAACATGTAGAATTTAACTTGAGAGCATTGCAATGTTACGATAATGATCATTGTTTAAACAGCTTTGTAACTGATTCTGATTTTTATAGTCTAGCTAGGTGGTGAACTCTTGATTACCCAAGGTAACGCACAAGGGAGCTGGGAGGACAAATGAGAAAACGCTTAGATAAAGTAAAAGCATAGCTACACAAAACATCGGTAGGTTAGGATGATCAGCAAGGCTGTAATGGAGAAAGAAGAGGTCAGTGACACAAGTTTCATCTCTAGTGTGAAAGGCGTCTTCCCCAGGGAAGGATCTGCAGCCCTTGGGCCAAGGGGTGAAAAGCAGCTTGTGTGAACAGCACTGGAGGCTTGTCCCTTCTGCCTCTCACCGCTTCCCCCAGAAACCTATCCCTAGTCTGTGCTGAGTGCTGATGGTACCCTTGTATCCTGGGACTTAATTTAATTTAAATCATCTGTTCAAAATGTTTGAAATAGCATGAGGTCTGTGTCACAGCCTGCTATTTCACTGGCGTGATTTTGGGGGCATGTGTTGCATCTGCTAGAATGTGGCTTAGGGCCTGCCACGGTGCTTGAGGACAGACAAGCTGCCCGATTGTTCTGGGAGGTGTCGGGACATGAATGATGAGGGCTTGAAAAGTCAGGGGAGTGAAAACCCTTGAAAGTTATTGCTATGTCTGTAGTGCTGACTCAAACCTGCTTGGGAAAGTCACCAAATGTGGCTGTGGCTCTGCATATTTATGTGTGTGTCTGTACTAGGAACATACTTAATTCACAATAAAGATAATTCAGCTCAGATACCTGAGAATAAAGTATAGTTTTAAAAATAACAACAAAAAATCATAATAAGAATGAAAACAACTCAGTAATAGTGAAATAAAACAAGCTCAACGATCCCATAGGATTATACAGAGGATTAGAGTTACTCCATAACTGTTGGCTGGCTGAGCACTAATGCCAGCAAGCATCGTTTGCCTTCTGCATTTTTCAGCCATTTGGTTTCAACTGGGCAGATATCCGTGTTGTTGATTCTAAATCCAAAATGTAACGAGCTGCTGACCCTTGTGGAGCAGCCACTGGCAGATACAGGAACTCCATGCATGAGGCATTTGCTGGCTGAAGTGATCTCCAAGTTTTCGATCCATTGTTGGGAAGGAAGTGTGGGAGCTCAAGGAGTGCTAGAGGCCAGCTGGCCTGGCCAGTCCTGCAGCAGTTTTGAGCAAACCTGTGGGGCCTTGGGGATTCTCCGATGGTCTCTCAAGGACTTGTCACTTGAAGCTTGGCTTGTAAAGCCTCTTCTCTCTTGTCAAGTGAGGTAGATTTCCTAAAGCTGATAGGTCTCAAAAGTTGTTTGGAAATTGTTGTGCTGTTTGCATTGATGTGTTTTCATTCCTAATGGAAATAAAGGCATTTTACTAACTTTTTTTTTTTTAAGTAAATGCTGCCTTTTCCTCCTCTTCTAATTTTGTTTTTCAGTGCTTTCAGCTTACACTGATTTAATGGCCGCTGTTATAAGTGCTGCAAATTAAACTTCTGACCCCTGCATAGACAGTGAGAAAACATTCATACTTTTATAAATGCTGAACATCTCTAGGTTTCTCTCTGGCATTGGTTTTACCGATGCTGAAGATACTCCAAATACTGAGACCAAGATAGCATTTGAAAAAACAGGCTGGTACCTTTTCCTAAGGACCACTTTCAGTGGGGCTTGGTTTTCTAAACGCCTTTATGAATCTGGGTCTGAAAGGACTTGAAGGTAGGTCGGAAAGGCAAGGAATTTTTGGCGATTTTAAAATGAAAGATGCTGCTGTGGCATATACCTGGATATCAAACTCTTATTTCAATCATATGAGGCAGTTTTAGCTGCAGGAGAGGTTTCTTTTGAAAGCAGGAAAAGGTGGAGAAAGTGATATCCAAAGTGCTTTTGGTTTTATTTCTGCTACTAATGTGTCCCTTTACTGCAGATGCAGACTCTATAAAGTATTTAATCTGCAACCTCTTCAGAGATTTCTTCTGTTAGTGACTCTTCTCAGACCAAGGTAATTTCCCTGAGCATTTGTACAGATCTGGGTGTTGTGACCTGACTGTCACTAAAGAAGCTCATTTTTCTAGAACAAGTCCGTTTTCTCTGTGAGCTGACCTAACACAAAATTTTGTGAGGTGTATCTCCTCTGTCACTGAGGCTTGTAAGCCCAGCAGCAGGTAGTGGGGAATGTGCTGAAGCTTCATTGGAGGTTTTGTTTTCCCCAGAAAATCCTTCATATCTGGCTGCTGAGCAGAGCTAACAAGCAGCCTTGACAGTTCTCTACTTCTCAGTGTCTGTCTCATCTCTGAGCTGTGTAGGAGTTTGCAAAGGCAGATTAATATTTAACATACCTGGAGTCTTTGATCTTTCAATTGGAGTCTGAATACATCTAAATCCTCATAAAATGCAGACAGAGGAGATGATGCTGCCTTTTATTCACTGATGCAGAGACTGGAGCACCCTCCTAATTTCAATTCCTTCTTCCATCTCAGGCTGTTTAATTCTGCTCTCCAGCTTGTCTGTCAAGAAACCTTATCACCAGTCTGCTGGGTGCTCATGCTGAAACTGCCTAATTTCCAGGCTTTCAGCTGTGTATCTGAACCACTTGGCTTGAAAGCCTCTCTGTCTGATCTTCTGAATCCTGAAGTGCCCCTGCTACAAGAAAAAGGTGGGATGCCCTTCCTAGGATGTCCTGCATGCTGGTGACCAGGTGCTCTTCTGGGCTGTGGGGTGGGAGCTGCAGGCTGAGGCAGGTAGGACCCACATCCTCTGTTTGCTCAGCCCACAAATCCTTTCTCTCAAGGGTGGCTGCTGCTGAGGGTTAAACACCTACATTCAAGTGTCTGGAAGAGCCTTCCAGGCATGAGTCTCTGGCATATCCTCCTGGCTGGCTGTTGCAACCACAACTCACTGGTTTTCCTATAGGGAGCACTGGTCCCTAGCTTGGCATTACGAAGGCTGTTCCTGCTATGGACTCCCTCACTTTCTAGTCAACCAGCGCTAACTGAATAGTTATGCCAAGACTGACTAAATGCCAAGACTGACCTTAGAAACCTTTGAAGGTCTGGTGAAACACCCTTCTCCTCAACCTTTTTTACTGGCTATTTTTTGTTGCTCTCTCTTTTACTTGCTGTTGGTTGTGAATCAGAGGATTCACCTCTTGAAAAAAGAGGTAGGACTGTCCACGGTGGATACAGTGAGCTTCTCTAGGCTGCTAGATACACCAAGATGCAGTGCCTTGTACTCTGGGATTAGGAGTCTTCTCCTGGGGAGATGTAGCCAGATTCGAGCTTAATGTATGTAAAGTAATTTTAGTATGCACATGAAAGTATTTTGGAGGAAAGTGCTCTCACAGAGGTTGATACTTCAAAACTATATCAAGACTGTGTTCAAATAATTTGTATAACCTTAGAAAATAGCTGTAAAGTGGCCAGCAGCCTGACTTGATTTCTAGTAATTCTGACTGGCCCTGTGCATAGGCAAGAGAGTGCCAGCCTCAGAACAGCAGAGGACAGCAACACAGCAAATATTTTCCTGCTGGTTTTGTCTGTCAGAGCCTTGAGGAGCTGACCTGGTTGCTCCTTCTCCATGGCATCCAAATTTCCATTACTTTCCCCTTTCCTCCCCAGCTATTGCTGTTCCCTTTATCATAGAATCATGGAAAGGCTTGGGTTGGAAGGGACCTTAAAGATCTTCCAATTCCAATCCCCCTGCCATGGGCAGAGACATCTTCCACTAGACCTGGTTGTTCAGGGCTCCATGCAACCTGGCCTCGAACACTTCCAGGGATGGGGCATCCACAGCTTCTGTGGGCAACCTGTTCCAGTGCCTCACCACCCTCACAGTAAAGGATTTCTTCCTAGCATTTAATCTAAATCTCTCCTCTTTCAGTTTAAAGCCATTCTCCTTTGTCCTATTGCTGTCTGCTTGTGTAAAAAGTCACTCTCCTTCTTTTTTTCATAAGACCATTTTAAGTACTGGAAGGCCACAATGAGGTCTCCCAAGAGCATTCTCCTCTCCAGGCTGAACAGCCTATCTTCATAGGAGAGGTGCCATTTCTCTGATCATATTTGTGACCCTCCTCTGGATCCACTCTAATGGGCCATGCCTGATTTTGAGGTATGCCCTCTCCTCTACCTCTGGTTCCTCATGATTGAGTGACAAAAGTCAATTTTGCCTGCACTCTTGAGAAGCCTTGAGTGATATTGCTGCAATTGTGACAAAACTTATCATGACCTAAATATATGAACAGCAGTTCCACAGTCTTCTGGATATTTTTTCAGATTGACAAAGCTTGTCTATGAAGCAGTTCATGCCTGGCCCCTGCAATTAATTTCCCGTTTGTGGAAATCTCCAGATTTCCGTGTTCCTCCCTTGCCCCATGGGAGGATTACCCAGCACCCGAGATTTTCCCTAGCATTTCCTGCCCCACTGTAGCTCACTAGATTATGACTGTATTGAGGTCTCTTGACCTTAGAGCTCTTCCCAGGTCCAAGCATAGACACCACCTTTTTAAGGCATGGGCCTTTAGCTGCAGCTCTCTCTCCTTTGGAAGGAAAGATGGGGAAAAGATTTGGGTCAAAAGGGGCTCACAAGTCTTTGCCCCAGATCTGGATGATCAGTGAGAGCTTAGGGGTGTATTGTGGAGTCCCCCTTCTCTGCAGTGTGGGTGGGTGTAGCTTCAGATGGTGTAGCAAGGGTGTTGTGAGGCAGAAAAACTTGACCTGGGACTCATGCCATACCCTCCACACATGAGAAGGGAGACAAAATCTGCTCCCATCAGACCCCCTTTCTGCAGTCTCCTAGGAGATAATGGAAGTACAAACTAGACAGTAATTCAGAGGAACAATTTATTCCTGCAACTTCAAAGTCATCTACATGGTCTTGCTGCTAAGATATCTGTTATGCTGTTTAATACCTTCAGATCATCCCAAAATTAACAGTTCCACCGTCCTAGACCCCAAATATGTTAAATCATACAGACCCATGTACTGGTCCCATACCTGTACCTAATCTTACTTGACTTATTTTTGAAGAGATTCAGGGAGAGGAGAGTAATATAGCTCTAGATATAAAATGCACATGTCTGTATTGTAGCTATAAAAGATGATATACAGGTACTTCCTCTTGAAACCCTGATATGACTTTCAGCTTATTTGTGTAATACAGAGTTTTAGTGAAAGAAGGACTGGAAAAACATACCAGAAGTACATAAATAACACTTTTATGAAAGTATTTCTACAGGCCCCCTAACTACTGTCTTTTGATGGTCCTTTCACACAAACTCCATTTCTGTGCTGTTATTTTCTGAGACATCTCTTCACAGCCTAATTTCAGGCAATCCATTCACTTGTAGGCTTAGACAAGGGGATGTTTCAAAGGTGATTCTCTTCAGGAGTTATTGAAGACCGATGTAACTTCATTGCATGATACAGTGAAATATTACCTGCTTTCCACTCTCAATGACTTACATGAGGGCTATTGCATCAGACAATTTGCTGGGCATAATTCCAGTGCTCAGGTAGATTGGAAGTGAAGTTTCAGGCATTGAAGTAGGTCTCATCTTCTACTGACTTGCCTCTTTAGAGTGGTATCCACTCTTTCTAAGTGGGAACTTAGTACTAACATCTTTTAGTGCAAGGCCAGGTGTCCAGGAAGGCCAATGGCATCCTGGCTTGTATCAGCAATAGTGTGGCCAGCAGGACCAGTGCAGTGATTGTATCCCTGTACTTCCCACACCTCAAATCTTGGGTTCAGTTTTGGGCCTCTCACTACAAGAAAGCCATTGAGATGCTGGAGGGTGTCCAGAAAAGGACAATGGAGCTGGTGAAGGGTCTGAGCACAAAGTCCTGTGAGAAACAGCTGAGGGAGCTGGGATTGTTTAGACAGAAGAAAAGGAGGCTGAAGGGAGACCTTATGGCTCTCTACAACTACCTGAAAGGAGTTTGTAGTAGAGTGGGGGATGATCTTTCCTCCCAAATAACAAGCAATAGGATGAGAGGAAATGGCCTCAAGTTGTGCCAGGGGAGGCTTAAATCGGATATTAGGAAAAATTTCTTTGTGGAAAGGTTGTCAGCCATTGGAACAGGCTGCTCAGGGAAGTGGTTGAGTCACCATGCCTGGACATATTTCAAAGATATGTACATGTGGCACTTAAGGATATGGTTTAGTAGTGGACTTGGCATTGCTGATTAATGGCTGGACTTGATGATCTTAGAAGTCTTTTCTGGTCTAAACAATTCTATGATTCTAAGCCCATATACTGTATTTTTTCCGTTCACCTTTCCAGATCCCTGTTTCTAATGAGAAACCCGAACATACAATTGTCCATTATTAGCATTGCTTAATCTCCTTGTTAACTAAATTTCTTCTGAGCTTTATCTCACCCAGTCTAATGGCAAAACAAACTGCTAAATGTGCTGCTGCAAGTTGCATGTGTGTCTGAGGAACACACAAACTGCTTGGAGGAGCTGCATGTGTTCTTCCCATGCTGTGTGGATTGTGGCATGCAAAAATACGTTGTGTTAGTAGAAGGATGCTGCATGTGTTCAGAAACTGTTGAGAGTCTTTGGAATTCTTATAACTGTTTACTCATTCTTTTGTTTAGGAGTCAGTGACCTGTAAGTGCTCATTATGAAGAGAGATCTGGTTTTCTTGGTGACTCTAATTAGCCTTGCCTTCCTGTCACTACTAAGGTCTGGATATCCTCAACACATTGCAGAGGAGTCCTGCTCTGTTCAGATTCTTGTTCCAGGCCTCAAAGGTAATGTGAAAGCCTTCTCCATTATTCAAATATTAATCTTTTTCTTCTAACAGGCTCATTTACACCACCGAGAGTTTCTAACAGAGACAAAGAAGGTGCCTTTCAGTTGCCCTCTTATTTGTTCCATTTGTAGCCTCCTTAAAAATGGAGTTTTAAGGTCCATAAGGTGAAATTAAATCTGTTAAAATAAACATGGTTCAGAGAATGCATACGAATCTCCCAAATTTACTCCTGATCAGCAGTGCTTGTTACTCTGATACACTACCTGGTTGCTCTCTCTGGGTTTATACTCAACAGTGGTACACACTGCCAAAGATTGCAAAATCAGGCCCTACTTTATTATACCTGGAGAGGTTTTAATTTCCGTGTTGCAATGTAATGTGAAGTATTTTGTGTTTTCTAGTATTTTGTTTGTATTCTCTTGATTTTTAAAAGCTCTAACACTTTTAGAAGAAAGAAAACAGTAGTTAGGTTTTTGGCATTTCTATAGTTTTTGTGGAAAAAGACAACATTTTAATAAAATATACCCCTAAACTATTGCCCAAAGAAGATGGTGTAATAAGTTATTGATCTTTTCATAGCAAAAATATACCTTACATAAGAAATCAACCAGTGGGAAGAATTAGCATTTTAAAGCAACAGCATCCATTACAGTGTGAAATTCCAGCCCTGTTTAGTCAATAACAGTAATTTCCCTTGTGAAGGCTATAGTATTTCTATTGGAATTTAGCACCTATGAATGTGGGAAAGTACTTGTTAACTAAGGAAAAAAAACCATAAATCCTACTAGTTTATCCTTAAGAATATATCAAAAAAACATTGTTTAAGAACCATGCAATGAACCTTCCATTTTCTTCTTGTAATTTTGCCTTGTACTACCACAAAACTCACCTAATCAGGAGCGATGCTATTAATCTTTTCTGGTACAAACCTGGGCTTTACCCAGTTGCCTGAGGAACATAGTATGAGCTGCAGGCACTGTCTGTTCTGGTTACCTGATTGGTAAGAGAAGGCTCACTTCTGTTCTGCAGTTTTTCATATAGTTAAATTGTGAGCACAGCCTGGCCATAGATTTGGCTGTAGTGTAAACTGCCCTCTCTAGACATTGCCCAATTTGTGTATTGCTGCCCTGTGCTTGAAGCAAGAGAATTGGGCTGTAGGGTGAAGGTTCTGCTTGGCCAATTGGCTTTAGGAATAAAAAAGCCCTTTGTTTATTCATTATTATTTATTGTTGTTTTGTTTATTATTATAGATGCAGTTTTGGATGCCTGAACTCAACCAAAAGCTATTTTTTTCTATTTACTTCAATAAGTGACTTTTGAAGTCTTAATAGTATTTAGACCTTCTGCAGATGTCCTACTTATAAAGGACAACACTATATCCTCAATTCTGAGGTTTGATTAAGACTTGAGTAATTTGTTTATTATGTTTACTGTGGAAAAGGCACAAGACAGTGCTGTTAATGTGACTACAGTGGAGAACACAAGCTAGTTAAATATATGTTGTCCAAAATTACATGAAAGATCAGTTGAAGGGTCAGACTCCACAGCACTGGGGACTGAAGCTTTGAAATGACTTTTCATTTCAAAGAAGTTGACAGGCTTGGACAAGTTTTGTGACCCCTTTGCCTTAGTTTCCTTATTTGTGTAATCAGTCAAAATTAACATCTATGATTATCATTTTAGTGCAAGGATCATTATTATTATTATTACACACAGCAGAGGTTTTTAAAGTGTATAAATGGTACAGGACCCTGACCCTTTGGCAAAAGGCAATTCTGAACCTAGAAAGCAGAAACAGGCCTGAAAACCATCATATGTTAATGATTTCACTCCATTTCATGAGATGTAAGCCTTGCAAAATTGAGAGAGATTGATGTACAAATTCAGTGAAGCACAAAATGGCCTGATACAGCCCTAGTTAATGTGAAATCCCCAAAAAGCTCTCAATGCTCCAGCTACGCTGTCAGAGGGACTGGCTGAGAGAAGTGACAATGCTGTCCCCCACTGGCACAACTCCAACCCATTTCGGTGGCCAAGGCTTCCTATAAACTGAGCAGATGTTGGCTATGTGCCCAAATTTCAGCTCCCATGCGGTGGGATTTGTTCACTGCAGCTTTTAGATCTGCGCCATCTCCTCCTCAGCTGGAGTGCCAGCAACATCTCCAATGGTGGGGGAACAGAGCACCATTCTGCTGCTGGGCATGACACTGTCAGGATTTGGGAAAAATAGGTACAGGGAAGAAATGGAAGAAATTAGGGAGACCATGGGATATGAGAATGGCAGAAGATAGAAGCTGAAGAAGTGGTGCAGAAAGTGGAGCCCAAATGGGGTGGTGAAGGATAAAGTAGTCAGGGAAAAGTACCCCAAAACACGGGGAATTTTAGAAGAACAGAAAGAGATACAGGGGAAAAAAACCCCTAAACAAACAAAAAACCAGAAGAGCAGAAAGAATGAGACCAAATGAAAAGACTGGAAACTCGGAAAAAAAAAAGACACAAAATCAATTAAGAGCCCACAGAAAAAAAGAGAGAATCAGAAGGGGCATGAGATGAGAATGGAGGTGGAAATGGATGATGAAGAAAACCAGTAAAGACATCAAGACTAGAAAAAGCACAAATGAGTTTAAGGTCAGCAGTTCAGGTCTTAGGGACTAGGTTTGGTTTTTATTCGTGCGTTGTTTGTTTTTTTTTTTTTTTATAAACTCGAGAGTATAAAGGAATAAGATGAAATGAGGAACAGAAAAACCATGGCTCTGAGAAGGCAGACAGCAGACTGAACCATATTTTAGAAAGCTGACAATATTAATAATAGGAAAAGTGTGTTGTGTGTGAAAAGGGGATGGATGATGAAGCCTTGCTACATAGCTCACTCATATTCCTCCTTAGGTCCAGTTCTTCTTGATAGATCCATGAAATTGAAGTTACTACTATTGTGGAGAAAAAAAATAACATAGAACAATCCTTGAATGCTTAAATTCTCAGTTTGCTACCTTGTTTTGTCTCCCTTTTAGAATCTAAAGCAGTAATTGTCTTAATAGTCTGAATGACATTCAATACATAAAAAAGTTGATGATAGATAAATCAAACCAACAGTATTTTACACCCACACATGATGCATCTACTCACCCAGGGAATATGAGTAATGGAAGAAAGTTATCACCAGCCAAGAATGCTTAATAGCTCACATAGTTAATATTTGGTGTGCTATTTTCATTGCGCATAGATGGTACAGCTTAAGAGAGACAGGTTATGAACATAAGCATAGACAAATCCTGTCCCAAAGAATCCACAAAACAGGGCAAATAAACAGCAATGGTAAGATATATCACCTGAATTAAGAAAGATCTTTCCCAGAGATGATGGAAGAAGAAGACTGTAGTAGTGTCAAGGCTGTGCCTGATACCCGTGATCCTACTGCAGCTCAGTTTGGTGGCAGGGCTAAATTTCTTTCTCAGCACTGTGGAGCACTGCTAAGCACATCTCACCCTGTCTCAGCTGCACTGTGCTGATGAAGAAGGTACTGTTTTACGCAGTGGGGCTGAAGCAAAGAGACATCCAGAAAGTGATGGAGAGGAGATTGAGCAGGAGATATGACTGCAAAGGGACTGTGTCTGGCAGAAAAGGCCACAACAGAGCAATTGGGTAGGGACTGTGATGCACAGATCCCAACCTCTTGCTCTGAAGCGACTTGGTTGTAGACCAGAAGAGGCTGGAGACCAAAAAGGAGGCACAGAGGTGTCTTTCTCTAATGTATGAATCAAAAGTTAAAGTTATTGTTAATTGGTGAGATATTAAATTGATTGAAATTCCTTAACAGAAAACTGGGTTTTTGCCCATGACACCTGCACAGGCTTTGCTTCCTCAGCTTGCACAGTGCCCAGGATACATACAGCAAAAATAGGGACTTAAATGTGACAAAGCTGAGCTGGACCACTAATCAGTTCCTCTTGGCCAAGGTCTTGCTCATTGAAACACATTATAACAAAAAAGTGCAGAGTGGTCTCTAGCTGGGCCTGTAATGGGGTAATCTCCTCCCAGAGAAAGTTTCTAAAACACCCACACTAAGGAACGTGGTGCCATCTTATTATAGGAATAAATGCAGGCAAGTGTAATGGCCTGAAGCAAGAGTGATCTATTTTATTGATCCCTAATGCACAGCTTTCACTCTGAAGAACGTGTAAAGCAATAGGCTGTAATAGCCTGCTCTCAGCCTCCAGAGAGCAGAGAAAAGTCATTGTCAGGATTTATCTTTGGGAAGCAAAGAACTCATAACCAGCCCTGAGGGGTGAAAGGCAATCATACAAAGCCTATTGGTTACCTGATAATAAAAATGTGACGTTCCCAAATGTGCCAAATTATAGCCTGTTTCATACTAACAGTATTATTCACTGGGGATTATGTGAAGTTTGTCCTCATTAAGGTCAGAGAATGGCCTATTTTTGCATGTCTGAAGGCAGGGAAGATGGTCTGGAGCCTGCTGACAGCCTGAAGAATGAAAATATAACAGACGGAGGACCAAGTTCAGTTCACAGCCATCTAGGTCTACAATAAGGAGAGAGACAGAAAGAGAGCTGGAGGCTGTGTGTTTGAAACGTGCCATGTTGTGGCATGCCATCTTTCTGGCCCCTCTCTGAACCATAGCTGCCAGCTATGCCAGAGAGCAGAGCTTGTGGGGTGCATGATAACCTTTGACTTTCCTGCTGTAGTGCTCCCCTCAGCTTCCTGGAGAGCAATTAATAACTCTCCTCTACAGAAATGCAGTGGTGAGGCATCATGTGTGCTGTGCTGGCTCTGGGTTTTAGATACCGGCATCTTAATTTCTATGGGAACCATAGAACTTTCTTTTCCTTCATATAAATCTTTTTTTGTCAAGGTGGCTGTGTAAATCATTCTTTAAACTTCTGTTTGTGAAAGAAATTTTAAGTCAATGGCAAACTACAATGGTAGGGGGCAAGAGGAGCTAAGCATCCTCAAATTTTCAATGAAAGGAACCAGGAAGGAAAACATTTACAAAAACCGATGTTTAAATATGGAGACTATAATGATGCGCCATGAGCCACGTGCATGTCAGTACACTGCATAGTGGTTCATTCCTCAGAGGTTATAAGGCACAGTATACACCGAGGATATGGAGTAGGGAGTTACTCTTTCATGCTTAGAAACGATTCTTTAAATGATGGATGTAGCAATGCCTTTTTATAGGTCTGATGAATGGCATTTTCTAAAAAAAATTGAGATTATAGCTAAGCCATTTGCACTTGAGACTTAAGCATGTCCTTAGCAGGGGCTCAAAAAGTGTTTGGTGAACACAGACCCAGAAATTTATGTGCTAAGCTGGGGCCTAATTCTGAAGAGTCTACTTAAGTGAATGGTGCTGTTTTGTAGGTTGATGATACAAGTAACATCCACAAAAATAGACCTGTTGTATGAGACTTCAGCAATGTATTGACTTAGGGTTTGTCTATATTTACTCCAACTGAAGAAAATTCTGTTCTCTGTGCATCAAGTAAGGCTGTTAAATCAGATTGCATCTGCTTTTATTTTTTCACTGCAGAGAATGGCACTCTTGTCACTGCTCCTAACAGAAAATAGTCCTGGTCTAATATGATTCTTCTTTTTGTTTCCTTTTGTATCAACAGGGGAGGCTGGAGAAAAGGGGGAGAAAGGTGCTCCAGGTCGTCCAGGCAGAGTTGGACCTCCAGGAGAAAAAGGTAATTTTGTTAAAGAAAATGTTTTGAAAGTCATTCCTGACAAAATGCTGTCTTTTCTTGTGAGGTGATGATGATGGGAATCCTCTCTCCCTTTGCTGGGTGACTAAAACATCCTTGGCCATTTTTGTTTACTTTTGTTGTGGTTTAACCTCAGCTCGCAGCTCAGCCGCATGTAGCCACTCACTCTCTTCCCCCCAGTTTGGATGGGAGAGAGAATTGGAAGGGTAAAAGTGAGAAAACTCATGGGCTGAGCCATGCACAAGCAAAGCATAACAAGGAATTCATTCACCAGTTCCTATAGGCAGACAGGTGTTCAGCCATCCCCAGGAAATCAGGGCTTCATCACATGTAACAGTGACTCGGGAAGACAAACACCATCACTCTGAACAACCACCCCCCTTCCTTCTTCCCCCATCTTTATATACTGAGCACAATGCCACATGGTAGGGAATTTCTCTGGGGTCCTGGCTGTGTCCTCTCCCAGTTTCTTTTGTCCCCCCAGCCTGCTTGCTGGTTTGGTGGGATGAGGAGCAGAAAAGGCCTTAACTCTATGCACGCACTGCTCAGCAATAAAGATTACATTTCTGTGTTATCAATATTGTTTTGGTCACAAATCCAAAATATAGCACAATACCAGCTACAATGAAGAAAATTACAGTATGCAGTACATACAGTACAACTGTATGCATTCCTTTGTAGACTAAGTATTACTTTCTGGTCAAAAAGATTCATTTGGAAATAAAAAAAAAAGTCTTGAGTTTTTAGAAAGGTCTCTGTGAAGAAAGACATCATAATGTCTTCATAATTTACCTTCTGCAAATGAAAACCTCACATGAGATCAGAAGGAAAAAAATCATAAGGTTCAATTTTCTTGTTTCCTTTTTTTTTTGTGACTGTGAACACTCATTAATGAAAACCATTGAGGGAAGGCATAATAGGCAGAGATGGACATGAGTGTTTCCACATATTTTGGATCACAGTTCTGTAATATCTATGGAAAAATGGTGATAAGGCTGTGTGCATTGTAGTTCAAAAATATTTGGAGCTCTTGAGAGGAATGGTGCTCAATAGTGTTCAGTTATACAGTGGCATTGCTGTCTTGCAGGAAATGCTGTCTTTTCATGTTTGTTTTCATCCTGAAGCAAGGAAGAAATTTGACCTTCATAAGTTTTCCAGGAGGTGCGTTTTCTGAAAGGTTCACATTAAGAGTAGTCAAAACCTTTTATTTCGATATCGAAATTAAAGGTTTGATATTCCTGTCATCAGAACGATGGTGTGAGTTAGTTTTTACTGATCTGAGTTTACAATCTTCCTTTCAAGGCAATCATAGTGGTAATTTATACTTCCTTATGATAATGCATGATCTCTTGTTGTTCTTTTAGGCAATCATGGGAGTCTGATACCTGTAATTTTCCCTGGGACCAAAATCCATAGCTAGAGCTCTTCCCCCTACAATGCACTGAAAAATTTATAACTCCCATGAGATATATGTGTGTTCAGTCAGTGTACTTACCTTATGTAGGTGTACTTTCAAGGACAACTGCTAGAAAAAATATTGGAAACTAAAATTTCAGCTCTTGCAAGGTAATGCAGCATGAAGTTAAAGTATGACAGAATAATTTAGATTAAAAGGTTGTAAAGAGCTCATCTAGTCCAATCTCCTGCTTTAAACAGGGCAGACGTCAATATTAGAGTAGGTTGCTCGGGGTTTTTTTCCAGTAGACTTTTGAAAATCTCCATGGATGGAGATTCCACATCCTTTTTGATCAGTCTGTTGAACAGTTTCATCATGAAAGACCTTTTCCTTGAAGCCTACTGAAATTTTTCCTGTTGTAGCTTGTAATCATTGCATCTTGTCCTTTCTCTATGAGTCTCTGAGAACAAAATGCTGCATCTTCTCTAGAAACTGCTTGTAAGTAGTGGAAGACTGCAATTAAAGTCCCCCCTTATCTTTCTGTACTGCAAGCTAAGCAAAACCATCTTTCTCAGTTGGACTCTGGTTTGTTTCCCATGTATGAAGGCCCAGAAATCTCTGGGTCCTTTTATGCAAAGGAGTTTTTTTAGCCAGCCATTGGCCAGACTTCATCAATGCATAACAGGTGAGGAATTTAGCTGAACCCATGGTATTCCTGTCAGTGTATTTCTGTAGCGTGTCGAGCTCTTCCTGACTGGCAGCGGTGTCCTCCAGCACACCATTCCTGCCAGCATGGAGCTCATTCCTCTTCTTCCTCCTGTCACTGGTGAAGGACTGGTTCCTGAGGAATGGCATTCCTGCTGATTAGACTTTGGCAGCCTTGCAGCAGTGCCAGATAGCAGTCTCGTTGCCCTTGAATGCTTCTGGGCAGTGCCATGGACCTGTGTACATCCAGGTGAAGTAGTTCCTCACTCAATCATCCAATGCCAGGAGTGGCATGTCCTCCTCAGATCTTTGATACCAGATGTGCAGAACTGGGAGGCCAGAGAGCAGATTTTGCCAGTAGAGACAAAGAATGCACTAAGTGCCTCTGCCTTCTCAGCCTCCTTTGGCACAAGGTTGTCTTAACCTCTTGAGAACCTCTCTCATTGTGCTGTCTTGCATGTTTCTCTAGCTTGGTAGTTTGTCAAATCCCTTCAAAATGCTTTAGACCATCTGAAAAGTGGAAGTACTCTTTTTCAGTCAGGCCAACCCATGATGTAGCATTTCATTTATTTATTTTATACTGCTAAATTGGATTTATTTGGAAAATCGTTCTCATAAGGAATGCTTGATTAACTCTAATAGTAATGATAGTTTTCCAGTTTTCCATACCTCCAAAAGTCCAAAATTTTTATGAGATTAAAAGAAGGAACACTGAAGTGGAAATATACTGCAAGAAAACACACTTTCAACAGAAAAGAGATGAGAAAAATCAAATATTAATGCATACTGTATTGGTATTTTTCCAAGATTTGCTTTCAGTTAAACACAGGCAAAATTTCTTACTACACCTGTAGCAACATATTTTTTCAGCTTTCCTTTATGCATCCAGAAATGTTTACAAACAAGGTCTTGTTTTAAATAATTTCTAATTAACTAGTTTTTCATTAATGCTGTACATTATCAGAATCACATTCATGTTTTTTTTCTGTTACCTTTCTTTGTTTCATTTTACTAGCAAGTTCATATAAGAAAATATGCTTAGTTTCTTAGAACTCCATAGGTATGTAATAACAAAATAACTTACAAAAGAAATGGTTTTCTTATGGTATATTAGACCTGAAATGAACAGCTCAAGATTAGAAAGTGCTGCAAATATTTTTATCATACCCTTTCCTCATGATATTTTCAGATTTTGGTAACTCAGAAACTGAGAAACATTAAAAGTTTCTGGTGCTTACCTGAAATAAATCTCATTCTGACTGTCCTGATGCTTCAGGGTGACATCAGAGATACAGATGTCTTTGGATACTGATTAAGGTTAAATTCCACTTACTTTCTTCATTGCTTTTAATTAATTGTATAGGTCAATTATGATGCATAGCGTGTCAGCAGAATATAAAACTGTGTTGGCCTTATGTAAAGCATAAAGCACTGTATCAAGTACAATGGCTGTTTCAGACAAGCAGTGTGTACTGCAGTGCAAGTTCTGGGGTGTGAAGTTCATGGAAGTAACTGTCACTATGTGCACAGATGGTTGTACTGTGCATTCCCATGTTGGGAGTGAACTTCATTATTTCACTGAGTCATGATGCAGTCTGTGAGGCCATAACTTCCATGTATACAAATTCCACACAGATAGTTCAGTAACAGTACAGTCCTGTGAATATTCCTAGAGTACTTTATGACAATCAAAATAAAGAGGAGAGGGTGAATTTGCTGTTGGAATGCATCATCAAAGGACCAGCACATTAAAAATATGTTCTTCAAGACATTTTAATTTTCTTAGAACTGTAACCATTTGAAAATGCATTATTTTAGTATTTTAAGTTCAGCCTTTTTACATTGGGTTTCATTTATACTCAATTATAATGGTATGTTAAGCAAAGTCTCATCCTGTTCTTGGGCTTGGAACTCAACTGTCTGTACCTTTGCAGTGTTAGCACAGCAACACTAACTTTGGCTTTTGCCAGCTAACACTTTCCCAGGTAATTCTTGGGCATATTTCGGGAGCTGTCACAATGAGCAGCTTGCAAGTGATTATCCTGGCTTGAAGAGTGAGACAATTTAGTATCGTGGAGTGTACCATTCTCAGCCACCTAGTTCCCACTGCCAGGGAACAGTCCCAGGCATTTAGTTTACTAGTACAGGCAGAGCCTCTTAAGTAGGAGAGAAGACTCATTAATTTAACTGGATTGGAGCCAGAGTGCTCAGTCATTTGTATAATCAAATTCTAAAAAGAGGCAATAATATCTTAATTTATATTTTATTATTACTGATTGCTCATTAATATGTAATCAATCAATCCTTTGCATTTCTGAGTCAACTTTTACATGAATTTATTGCTCGCTAAGGAGTGCTGCAGGCAGTATTCCATATAAAAGTCCTGACATTGACAGTTGTGAATTCACAAAGTGGGTATCTGGTTCAAAACTGTCTTTCAGTTCCACCTGAACTCAACAGGATTTTGAGAAAATCTGTGGTAAACTGAGTGGACAAAAAAATGGCAGATGGGTTTCAATGTAAATAAATATATTGCCTAGGGACATTAGGGATGCATAATTTAATCCATACTTACATGATGCCAAAACCCAAAACTGTCACTTAAAACTCAAGAACTGCGCTGAAGTCATTAGCAGCAGTCCCAAAGCCAACAGAACACTGCCCATTATCAGAAAAGACACCAAGGACAAAACAGGGAACTACTTTTTGCAGCTGATTTTGCTCTGTGTAAAATCCTGAAATACACTGTCTCAAGTAATGAGTGTGGCTCTGGCCTCTGTCTCTCTCAAGAAGGACATGAGAGGCAAGAGAAGGGCACCAGAAATGTGAAAAAGAATAGCTGCCTCATAAGGAGAAACTGGACAGGTTGAGATTCTTGCATGTATACAGAGGAGTCTGAGAGGGTTGTGATCAAGGTTACAGAATCCCCAGATTCCGTCATAGCTGAAGCTGCTGGGGACTGATCAGCACTCCACCTGTAATACACTTCAAATAGTGGATGGGATTGTGTGATCTCCCTGTATTGCATCTTTTGCTGCCACCACAGGAAACAAAGTCTTGGGCTAGAGGGATCACTGGTCTGAGCAAGCTTAGTATTACGCTGTTAACATAATTCTAGCAAGATAGGTGTTTCATGAGGGCAGTTATTTGTCTTTACGTGCATCTGACTACAAACTCCTCCACTCAGGAATGTACCATACTATTACCATTTCTTTTGTTTTGAGTGTACTTTAAAATCCTTTAAACGTTTTTGTTGCCTTCTTAGATTGTATTTTTTTCTCACTCTCTTTAGTTTTCTTAGCTATTCTGATTTCTAGTCAGTATGGATTGATAATAGTCTACTCTTTTTTTCCCTCCTGTTTTTTGTGCAAAGCTTTTAAAGTTTCACTTTGTCATTAAACTACCAGTCTGCAACAAGTGAGATGGATCATTGCTGAGAGGTGTTTATTTCTCCATTGCCTACCATGGGAGCTTAGATAAACAGTTTAGACCAAAAAACCTAACTTTCAGGTGGCTAATGCTGGGTGAATGTAGTTGGCTTGCCTCAACTACATAAAATGCCACCTGGGATTGTGCACTGTTCGTTCACATAAGAATATATGTTTAACATCTTTGTCAACAATACGGACAGTGCACCCTCAACAAGTTTGCCAATGATGCCAAGCTGAGTGATGCAGCCAACACACTGGAGGGAAGGGATGCTATCCTGAGGGACCTTGACAAGCTTGAGAGGTAGGCCTGTGTGAACCTCATGAAGTTCAACAAGGCTGAGTGTGAGGTCCTGCGCCTGAGTCAGGGCAGTCCCAAGCACAAATGGAGAATGCGTGGAGAACGGATTGAGAGCAGCCCTGAGGAGAACTTGGGGGTGTTGCTTTATGAAAAGCTTAACATGACCCAGCAATGTGCGCTTGGAGCTCAGAAAGCCAGTTGTATCCTGGGCTGCATCAAAAGAAGTGTGGCCAGCAAAAATTGATGGAAGTGATTCTCCCCCTCTAGTCTGCTCTCATGAGACTCCACCTGGAGTGCTGTGTCCAGCTCTGGTTCCTCACCTTAAAAAGGACATGGACTTGCTGGAACAAATCCAGAGGATGGCCATGAACATGATCAGAGGGATGTGGCACCTCTACCATGAAGACAGTCTAAGAGAGTTGGACTTTTTCGTCCTGGAGAAGAGAAGGCTTAGTGTAGACCTTATAACACCTCCAGTACAGAGGAGATCTACAAGAGAGCTGGAGAGGGACTTTTTACAAGGGCATGTAATGATAGGACAAGGAGGAATGACTTTAAACTGAAAGAGGGCACATTTAGATTAGATATTGGGAAGAAATTCTTTACCGTGAAGGTGGTGAGACACTGGGATAGATTACTCAGAGAAGTTGTGGTTGCCCCATTCCGGGTAGTGTTCAAGGCCAGGTTGGATGAGGCTCTGAGCAACCCAGTCTAGTGGAAGATGTCCCTGCCCATGGCAGGGGTGTTGGAACTAGGTGATCTTTAAGGTCCCTTCCAACCCAAACCAATCTGTGCTTCTACGTAAGATGTAACTATGTTGTAACCACTGTTCCCTCACTAATCATCGACCTTCATTGATGTGGATAATTCAGATTATTTAGCATAAAATGGTGCTGTAATTTATTGGTGTATGAGAATTTTCTAATTTCCAGTTGCCAGTAGTTTTTAAAAGTTAAGTGTCTTGAATGTAGATTGCTACTATAACATAATTAAATCCTTTAAAAATACCATTCTCATTCAAGTTTGGTTAACTATTTGCATTGGGAGTACTGACTACTGCAAGACTGTCAAGGTACACTCTGGGAAAGACTTTTTAATCTTCACCTGTATCTTATGTTCTTTTTCTAAGTATCCTCTGCAGATTGCTGTCAAAGATGGCACTAGAGTCAAGAGGCCTTTGGTGTGGTTTGGTACACTTCTACTTTCCTTGTTAGGTAGGTGTCTGTAATGTCCTCTAATCATGAAGAATTTCTGATTTGTCTTCAAATCATTAGTAAACTACTGCTCTCTTCTCTTTGACACAATTCAATTAAATTTGTCTGTGACATGATGAATTTGTGTTTCTACTGGATTTGCCTTTCTGACACCTTTTTATTTTTCTAAGTAGTTTTATACCTTCTTATCTGTTCCGGTTAATCCTATCTGAAGTGATTGCCATACTGTATGAAGACCCCCATCTATAGTGTTGCACAGAGCCAAAACCCTAATTTTTTTCCCTGGTTGTGCAGCCCACCATTTGTCTCTGGTATTTTATTTCTTTCTTTGTTGTTGTTGTTGTTGTTGTTGTTTTTTCTTTGAGCCTGAAAAAGCCACCAAGAAGATCATTTAGAGTTTCCTTATTTTCAGTTCCTTCTGAAATCTTTTAAGTCTTCTATAATTGGTTCCAATGTATTCCATCTTCATCTGGGAGATAACAGATGACTTGCTTCATATTCTCCATTCAAACTTCATGTTCAACTTCCCACTTTTGGTCTATGGAGAATTAATTTCTTTTATTGTCTTCATTTCTTTCCAGCTCTTACTTCCTGATTTCATTAAGACTCTTCACACTGCATTTCTGACAACCATAGGGTCACTAAAAAGTACTTTACAAAAAGTATTAAAACTTTTGAAACCCTCAAGGCAGATGGGTCTCTTCTGAAACATTGTGATTTAGTCTGCAGAATCAGAATAAGGAAGCCCCTGGAGTGGAAGCAGGGGTTAGTCACTGTAAGAGAAAACCAAATCCAAACAGTTCTTTTAATGAGCACAGGAGGTTTAATGTATGTCTTCATTGCTTGAGATAACACAGTTTTACTTCTGAGCAGATCACGTAGCTTTTACTGGCTATGACCAAGAAGCAGCTCATTTTCTGGGAAGTATTTATGACAAAGAAAGTGAATTAATTTTATATATTGTATTTTATTTATGCATTAGATCTATGTGTTTATTTAATTTTGTCCTGAAAAGAGAAAACATTCGAACCTCTGATAATCTGTTACAGCAATCCCAATTCATAAATATGTAAAGCAAGAATGGTCACTTTCAGAGCAGCTTGATAAAGTCATTACAAGCTGGTACTTTAAGGATTCTCAAGGAAAAACCCTCTCAATATACTATCTATATTGGATAAATATCCAGTGGTAGCATCAGCACACCTGCACAGCCCAAAGGATTGCATCTTTAAGTCAAGCCATGAAACTGTTCTGAAAATGAAGCTGTATTCCAGAAAGCAGATCTTCAGTTGGCTCGGTGGATTACTTCCATTCTTCCATTAGGAAAACCAGAAAAATATTTTTGCTTTCTGGTGACAGCCTGTGTTCAGTAGTGTCTGAATTTGATACTTATTGGAAACAAAGGAAGATTATTGATTGTAGAGTTTGCCAGTAATTAATTAGACCAACAAACCATACACATTTGGTTTCTCTCAGTTCAGAGGAAATTATTTCTTCTTGGTTCATGCCATCAAGTTACAGTTGCTTGAGACTTCATGGAATAATACAGAGGACATCTCTTAGCCCAGTGGTGATCAGTTTATATTCTGAAACTTGTTATTAATTACACCTTTAAGTTAAAGGTAATGATGAAACGGGTCATAGTATTATCCAGCTTTCAAAAATATGTATGTCTGTCCAGCTGCGGTAACAACAGAGGGCAACAGACCTTCAGTTGCATAGATCCACAACTGAGGCTGAGCTATGACAATTTGTACAAGTCCAATTGCTGGATCCCTATGGTAGATTTTCCTCCTAACTTGTCTCATTGTTTCCTTGTTCCTGTGTAGGCAAACAGTACATAATAGATGTTGCTTTGAGAAAGAAATAATCATTGAAAAAACCCTGCATAAATATTTCCTAAAACGGACTTGTGTTTCTGCAGGATGGGAGCCTCAGAGGGCATTCATCCCTGTAGTCCCTCCATACCCACTCTCCATTAATAGTCTGGTACAGTGGAAAACATTATTTCCTATGACAATATTTATATTTTATAAATAAGTCAATAAGCCCAAAGTCAGCCCTCAGTTACAGTGGAGCTACTGTCTTAGATGAAATGTCAGTTGTGCTTGGATCCTTTAGGTCTTCTAAGTTTTACTCCACTGATTCGTGTCTGAATGCAATCCCCCTACCCCTCATTGTCAACATTATTCTGTCAGGATCAGCTGAAAGAAGTTTGCAAAAGCTTTTCCACTGGCTCTCAGCCAACATCCATTTTCAATTACACCTTCATGTCTTGTTAATGTCAATTGCTTTGCAAAGTTTAAGTCACTGTCTAGGTTGTCATACGCAAGTTCTTCACAAGGAAAGAGCTGGACCTCTGGAGTTCAATGAATATTGGGGATATAGCATGTTTTTGCTCATTATAAAAACTGATGCTGCTAGCATACTAGAATCTGAATGAATCAGGCTACATTGCTGCTTTGTGTCTTTTGTCTTTCTGCTGTATAGGAGAAATGGGGGACAAAGGACAGAAAGGCAGCATAGGACGGCATGGAAAAATTGGTCCTATTGGTTCAAAAGGTATGCTTAATTCAATTGTTTCTCCATTTGTGTTTCAGATTAAAATGTGTGATCATTTATGTTTGAGAAAATTTAGGGGCTTGAAAAATGGTTACCAAGTCTCAGAGCTTACCATGATGGGAATTTTCTCACACTGCAGTCAGCCAGGTTACTGTCATCTCTCAGCCAGCTACCTTTTCCTCTGACAGCAGTATATTTGGCCTTAAAGCAGCATGAGTGTCCTGGTTTGAGGCTAAATAAAGAACTTTGTTCACTGTCACATGAGAGTGGACAGTTAAGAGAAGCAGGTGGGAAGATGCACTGTACTTTGACAGACTTTTAAGAGCCAGAAGACTTGCTTTCTAATGTTGCCTACTCCATAATAGCTTCCTATGGGACTTTTGTTGAGTCATTTGGACCAATGTTTACCTAAGCATCTAGATTATGATTTTAAATTTGGGCATATCCAGCCCTTTTCCCTCTACAGCATCTGAATTTACTGGTTCTGTGAAGTTCATGAATGTCAAAAAGTGGATATTGGTATATATTCTTTGTGTTCAAATTTCATAGCTTTGTCAACCTTCGTTGTGGAACGAATAGGACAGAAAAATCTTTGGTTTTGCTTGAACATATCTCTACTTTCCACATTTGAATGTTACTAGAGAAAAAATGAACTATTGACAAAAAAAACTGCCTTAAATTTATATTCTTTTTCATGTCTTTAGGTGAAAAAGGAGATAATGGTGACATAGGACCACCGGGTCCTAATGGTGACCCAGGTAATCCATAACACACTTTGTGTATGTGAAAGACTTTGCAACATGCATGCATCATCACCAAAAATATGTCTGTTTACATACTGGGGGAAATAATGAATAATTTTTTGCATAGATACTATAATATTTCACTGTGATATTTTCAAATTTCTTATAATCATTGAAGTTGCAGCAGTTGCTAGATTTGTAGTGTATGTGTTACAACAGCGTCTCAGAGTTCTCAGAGATGTAACCTCTCCGGAAGTCTGGTGGGTACCAAAGTGCAAACTGTCCATATCATTCATCACCAGTGCAAAGGGACGTCTCTGCATATCCCACTCTGTCTTCCAGCCAACACAAAGGAGCAGTTTAGAAGCTCCTACCCCAGCATGGATTATTGTTATAGGACCAGGAGATTGTCAAGAATACAGATCACAAATGTGTAAGGTTGGAAGGGACCACAGTGGGTCATCTGGTCCAAGCTCCTGATCAGGCGGGGTCATCCTAGAGCATATGGCACAGGATTGTGTTCTTGAACACCTTCAGTGAGGGAGACTCCACGATCTCTCTAGGCAACTTGTTCCAGCGTTTGGTCACTGCACAGTAAAGAATTTCTTCCTCATATTCAGATGGAACTTCTTGTGCATCTGTTTCTACCAATTGCCTCTTGTCCTTGGCACCACCAAGAAGAGCCTGGCTCCATCCTCTTGGCTTCCCCCCCTTTGGATACTTATATATATTAATGAGGTATATAGGTCTTCCAGAGGTATATAGATCTACCAGAGAATCAGGTGAAAGCCTGACATAAGAAGTGTAAGCCTTACAAGAGCAGCAGGTTCAGATTTGACTGAATTCGTCCCTTCCTGGCAGAGTGCACTAGAGGCGCACCAATTAGTTTTCTCATGAGAATATCATTTGTCACTCTAATTCTTGAGCCAGAGTACGATATTCCTAGCCATCATGCACAGTTTTTCAGGGCAAGTACCCTGTGCTTAGACTGACTTAGACACCTAAGATGATTCATTGGGTAGTCAAATGCAGATTTTAATACTTACACACAGAAATGCAAACTGAAATTGATCCTCATGGAGATTTGTGCTCAAAGATGTAACAATTATCCTTTTAGTATTCACATTCAGATTAGCTTTGTCAAACCTATACCAATTTTGGTTAATAGATGGTTTTCTATTGTCTTGTTATATTGTAAGAATTACTGTAAATTCTGTATTTTCAAAAGTACAGAACTTCACTTCGCATCAAATGGTTGGAACTTTTGAATCTGCTGTGTTATGTTCCTTGTGAGGAACGCCAAACAGTGCATGTGCAGGTTTTTGCTGTGAAAGAAGTGCTCTGTGAGAAAACTGAAGAGAATAATTTTACTGAAAATGGGAAATTTTGACAAATGTTTTTAGTTGTCAAAGAAATTGTGTTTTTTTGCAGAGAATATCTATCTGTGTTTAGATTAGCACTAATCATGCAGGGCTGAAGCTTCATGGGAAGTGAGCTGAGCTGTTCTGCACAGGCCCATACCCCCTGAGAATCATATAATGGTGCAGGGTAGTGAAGGTTCTAATTTTCTGTCTGTTATTTGCAAGACAGCCCTCTCCAGGGCTGTCAGGCTGGGCCTTTTCATAGACTTGTTGAGATAACTATTGAAATTGGGTAGCTTTTTGATTTGGGTGTATCTGTATCATTTCACAGGCATCCCCTGTGAGTGCAGCCAGCTAAGGAAGGCTATTGGTGAAATGGATATCCAAGTAGCCCAGCTGACAACGGAACTAAAATTCATAAAAAATGGTAGGTTAATTTTATATAACTGTTTTTCTTTCTTGTTGCCTCATTTTACCGGTGCAATTGCTCGTAGAGAGTGTCACCGTTCCACATCTGATTTGTGAAGCTATTTTGGGGTGTACAGTGACTTGGTTTATAGAAATGCGAGTGCTCACTTTTCAGCACTGCCCTCCCCCGCAGCTGTTGCTGGTGTGCGTGAGACAGATAATAAGATATATCTGCTGGTGAAGGAAGAGAAGAGGTACAAGGAAGCCCAGCTCTACTGCCATGGAAGAGGAGGGACACTGAGCATGCCCAAGGATGAGACTGCCAACAGTCTGATTGCCTCGTACATCAACCAAGCCGGGCTCACCAGAGTCTTCATTGGGATAAACGACCTAGAGAAAGAGGGAAATTTTGTCTATTCCGACCGGTCACCCATGCAGACCTTCAACAAGTGGCGCAGCGGGGAGCCCAACAATGCTTACGATGAGGAGGACTGTGTGGAGATGGTGGCCTCTGGAGGGTGGAATGATGTTGCATGTCACATTACCATGTATTTTGTGTGTGAATTTGACAAAGAAAATGTCTAAGCTTCTCTACTCTTTCTTTATTTTAAGAAAAGGTTTTAAGCCAATTTTACAGGTTACTCCATGTTTATGAGTTCAAGTGGCATTTTGCAAGTATGTGGCACCAATGTTGTACAGCTGTAAATACAATTTAGGTATTTCAAATATCAGTATTTACCCTTCAGAAGGGAAGAGCAGTAATAAGACATAGCTTGTTTTTTTATTTTTCTGTAGAAAAATATATATATTTAGATAAAAATGTGGTTTGGGGCTAAATTTTGCCCTTGCAACAGTTAACAAATGTGATTACATGACTGTAAAGGGAAGGCAGAATTTGGCCTCTAGTTGTTAGAATGATTAGAATTAGGTTCCTGATATTCTTTTATCTTAGCAAAATTTGTAGTTATAAATGTTAATTGCTTGTAGTGCTACAGGGATATTTCAGCAACAAGACAAATATTTTGTATACTCCAGTTAATTAGTACAAATATTACTGTAGGTTTATTGGTTGTTAAAACTTTTTTTTTTAAAAACAGCCAAAGCAAGCCAAGAAGTAGGAAGTCCTACCAATTTTGTAATGTTTTTTTATTAAACTGTTCACAGATGTATGATGAGAAAGCATTTAAGTAAACTGGGTTTTAGTGGTGAAGGAGGACAAAGTCTAGAGAAAGGTGTCCCTGCCCACAGCAGAGGGTTAGAACTAGATAAACTCTAGGGTCCCTTCCAACCCGAACCATTCTATGATTCTATGATATGAAAGTTCTTATAATTTAGTACTTAAAGAGGGTTCCCATCCAGATGGTGTTTTGGAGTTGGCTAAAGGTAAAAGTAAGATTATGATTTTCTGCATTCCTTAGTTGAAAATGATTCAGTACATGAAGTATTTCAGACCCCAAATAATTTCTTAAAGTAAGCACGTTTCACATTAAGATGATCTTGGTGCATGCTGTTACAAAACAAGCAAAATACTAGCCCTCCACAATTTAAGGCAGATTTCATAAATAGAAAAAGAAGCTCATAGAAACGCTTTAGCTAGCAGTTCCTTTTGGCAGGAAAACAGCTTACATGTTTACAGAGCTTGTAAGGATGATCCCCTGAAAAGAAGAAAAGTTTCCAAAATTTTCCTGATCATGTATATAGCAGTAATAAGTAACTTTGCTCAAATAATTTATGTACCAAATTTACAATTGCATGTGATGGAAAATGTGATGTATATTTTAAAAAAAAACACAACAGCATCATATTTCACAAAGGAAATGATAAATTACTTTGGATCTTTCTAGAAGCCAGTTGCGTGCCATCTTATCTCATTGTTAGGCATAGGAAAATTGGCAAAATATCTGACTGCATTTCTTCAGAAATACCTTGCACAGTGCTTTAAGATTATTTTTAAGGTAAATGATCCTTTGCATAACATACTAATCAAAATATGTATCTGCTCATTATGGGAGATTGGTATACAAGATATCCACAGTGGATGTGGCATGTGGTCCCAGAGATTTTTCTACAAGGCAAAACCAACTCATATCAACTCTGCAGTGCTGTAGTATGTAAACAATCAATAGCCATACAATTCTGCTCATATTCACAGAGTCTGGCATTTGATTTGTCTACCTACGAGAACAAACCATTTTGCTTGCTATGTTTACTCTGTGAATTTGAATCTGTTATGTATATATGTTTGCTATTAATTTTGAAGATCATTATCCATACTATAGTATCCTATATTATTTGAATATCAGCCCAGCTCCAGAGCAATCACTCAAAATGAATGGGTCCTTTGATTGATTTACTTTCTTTTAATAAAGATAGGTATGATACCTATATGTTAGTCATTCTTCCAACTGCATATTGAAATATGTGAAATAACGTGAATCTGGTTCTACACTAATATTCAAAGGCTCTTTACAGAATTTTCAGGTAGTTAACAATGCCAGTAGAGCAATTTGTTTATAATTACACCTTTTGAATATCATGGTTGTTTCCTGCCTGCTGTAGAAATCCTCACAAATCATTTAAATTTCCAACATACTTTTGTCAAATTATTGTAGCTATATTCAGACAGCCTGAACCTGAGATACCTGGAGCTTCCTTGTTATGTGTGCTGAAGTTGCTGTTTATTTCTCACCTAGGTTTTGAAAGTCTCTGTTGTATTGTTCAGTTTCCTCAGAAAGATGAAAAGAGGCCTTTTAGAGAGGTGGGAAGCTTTTTGAGATGCCAGATGCTCCTATTACAGCTGGAAGTCACACATCATTATCATCATCCTCGATGTGGAGAGCGTTAAACAGTCTCAATTTCTATAAAAATTTAGGATAAAAAAATAAAGGCAATGGAAAAAATCATTTATTTCCACTAGTTTTCATGTTCTTCAGGATATAGTTTTGCAGTGCTTGATGTGTTGGATAGAAACTAAATTAGTTTCATTGTCAGATCCCTGTACAGTGGCTACAAAGCCCTTATTTCATCATTTGGGCAAGAGGAACAAGGGTACTGTGTAAAGTCTCTGGCTGTCCTGCAAGAAGCGATGATTGCACATCTGATATTTACCCCTTGGAGGAACTGGGCAAGAAATGATGGAGGGGTTGGAAATGAATGAGCCCTTCATCATTTCTTTCACTGTCTAGTTGCTGACCTCCATAGATGGGCATTACAATACAGGTTTTAATGCACATGGAAAATACCCCAAATAAAAGTACCTTCTAATTAATTTAATTTTTTTTAAACAATAGTTCCAAATTCCACTGAGACTAATGGAAACCTTACCAAGCATGTCAGCGGTCTTTGTGCGGGCTGAGCATTACATGCAACATTGATTTCTGCCTCCAGTTGAAGGCTGACAAGTTAGTTCTATTTGAGGTATTTTCCACGTGCATTAAAACCTGCATTTTAATATCATTACTCATTTTGTGTGACTCTGTGGAAGCCTTTGGAGCATGTCTGTCTGGGAAGAAGGTGTTTCTCAGACTGTTCTTATATACTCTATTTTTGATTGTATGATTTTTCCTGATAAATGCTTCCCCATAGCCCTTATTTATTTTATTCTTAAATAAAGGGCATTCTGGGGATTTTAAGAAGGTAACAATAGCAGTTGCTTTTTATAATATAATATAAGTATAATATAATAATAACCCACTCATGTGCTTGAATTACTTCACATAAAATGTGTATTTCATTCAACTATACACTGCACCTTCGGGGCCTCTGGTGGTCTAGTGGTTAGGGTGCAGGACTCTCACCACTGCGACCTGGGTTCCATTCCCAGCCCCCCGGGCAGATGGAGCTCGTCAGCCTTGTAAGGCAATCCATCTAAGAGAAGGTCACTCTAAACAAAAAACCTACGTCCTGGGGACCTCACTGCCACTGTCCAAGTTTGCTTGGCCCCGGCAGATGAACCTCAGGATTAAAGGGTGGGCTCAGTTCAGCGCAAGCTGTGTCTCACCTAAAAAATCCACTGCGCAGGCTCGAAGGGTTAATGACCTTTCCCAAATCTTTGCTCGCGAAGACTGGCCATTATTACACCGCACCTTTAGCTGCTAAGGCTGTGTTGTTGTATTACTGATGCCAGGGCCAGATGTGCAATCCTGCTCGAGGAGATGGCTTGGTAAAGGTGAAGCATTTAACTGAGTCCAAGGGGAGTCCCATTGCCAGTGAGAGCTCTGCTTTGCTGTGGACATCTCAGGAGAGCACTGGATCATGTCTAATCCTGATCACCATTCAGATTTGCCACTCCACATCCTGACTCCTTGGTGGAAGGTGCTGCTCCCAGTTGCCTTGTTATCCTGCTTAGCTCCTGGCTTGCCATCCCTCAAGAACCAGCTGCTCCTCACTGTGCTCTGACAGCTGAAATGATTATCCCTGGAGATATGGGTTTGTTACAGGTTTATTAGCATCAGAACTTCTCCCTGACTGTGAGTTTTACACAGTCTTATATCACAGAGAAGAACTGTAAAAAAATTAATATTCATACATGGGATATAGAGCATCCTTATTCATGTAAGTAAAATGGAGTTCTTCATTTTTCATAAGCTCAGGAAATGCCAGTTTAAATATGCATTACAAAATAGCAGCTGGTTGGACTTTTTTGTTACAGATTTTGATGAAAAGTGAAATAAGATATAATTAAAATAATTTTAATTGTAAAATACTATTAAGGTTTACAATGGACAAAGAGTTTTGAAGTAGACATTTTTCAAAATGTTTACTTTTGGAATATTTCAGAATTTAATTTCTGAGTTCTAAAACTTTATTTTTACCCATAAAGGGATTAGATTTTTATGTTATTGTTAATATGTTTTACATCATGTCAGTGACAGTGTTCAGTGTAATGCTTGAAAGATTTTACTTTATTCTTTATGTCTTGATTTCCAATGGGAACTAGTTATCTTTTTGAGGGTTCTGTTTGCCATACTGAAAAAGTTTGACGGAATTGCTTTCTTCTTCTGGGCTTGCTATGACACTGTTAATACTATGAATATACAGCAATAGATAGTTCAACCAACATTACAAAGAAGATATTCTTACTGATTATGAAAATTATTCGTTTAAGTATTATGCCATATAATTAGCAGTTTATGCACTATCATTAATGTCCAAATCAATCATTAAATAAGATAAATGCAAGACTTTTAAAACCTGAAAATCTTACAAATACACTTTCATCCTGAATTAAAACACAAAGATGTCAAAGTAACCAAATTTACAGTAAAGCAGAAACTCAAGGTTTCCCCTAGGTCTAGATCCAGATCTAGTGTTTGTGGGAAACTCAGTGACTTGTGATTATTATGGCTGAATCAAATCCTAGAGTAGAGAATTAGCCAACAATGCAATGATGTGCGACTTTCCCCCTTGTACTTTCTAAACTGCTTCCCCTTAGCCATTATTTCCAAGCATTCTTCTCACCTAGCTCTGTATATAAATGTGTGATGAGTTTGTCCCAAGGATCAGTCTCTTTTCACTGGAGATTCTGGTTTTCAATTTTTGGTTTGCCCTGTGGTGTCAACAGGTCCATGTCAATCAACATTTGCCACAGGTTATGGACCAAGAGGTGGGTATTTTGTCCGCAGCAGGTAGCTAGAAATGCTCCATGGAACCAGCTGCGATGGGAGAGGTATTGTGCAGCCCTGGAGCTGGCCACTCACCCATTCCCTGGGGTGCATATTCCTGGTCAGGGAGACACAGCCCAGCCTACCAAGAGAAGAACTGACCTTGTTATTGTGGGTAAAAAGAAATTAGAGTATTAAGATTTACTTAGGGAAAAAATTGTGCAGTGGAGGATTTTGGCTATTTACTTCATAGAGTAGCCGTGAGAAAGAACAGTTTGGTTTTAATTTTGCCATGTTAGAAGAGTACAAACTACGTGAATTGGGAGAGAAGGTGTTTGTGGAGAGGACAGCAGCTCTGCACTCAATGTGTTTTTCTGGACGTGAGTCTCCTCCTAGCCAGGAGTTTTTCAATTGGATGAGAAGAGGTGTCCTCTCAAGAGGGAGAGCATGAAATAGAAAAGGTGGGAGAAGCAATGAGTGGATGTGCAGTACTGGCAGTGAGTGGGATGCCCAAGAGGCGGAATGTAAATGTTACCTCCAGCCATTCTCCTGCTTCCTGCTAGGGAAATGTAATTATCTTGCCCTTTCCATCAAAATGTCTCACTATGGCTCTGGATGGATAGCTACAAAAATAGAAGGAGGTGACCAATTTAGCATAATGTCTGTGTTTAAATAAAGCCCAGTTTGGGTCTATGGCCAAATAATAGCATCCACTGCACTCTGGGTATATTAATGCCTGAAATCACAGGGGATATAATTAAGCACTGCTATTCAAAGGCTAGCTATGTAGTATTGATGAGCTTCTGGGTATTCTTTACATATAAAAGTGTGAATACTGCCAAGAATTCATCAACAAAAGGTCTGGTGTGCAGCTGAACGATACGTGTGTTACCATACTATCATCTAGTGGCAGTAAGAACCAAAATAAAGGAGCTGAGTTTTGCTTCTGCTTGTGTCAGTTGCTCTGTTATTGAGTGCAATCACTGATGCTGTATAG
This sequence comes from Lepidothrix coronata, assembly GCF_001604755.1. Lineage (NCBI taxonomy): Eukaryota > Metazoa > Chordata > Aves > Passeriformes > Pipridae > Lepidothrix > Lepidothrix coronata. The sequence continues at coordinate 147,365 of NW_016690522.1, read as the reverse complement.
AACAACTGATTTTTCAGCTCCAAAGTCTTTAGTCAGCTTTCTTCTTCTCTTTGTGAAAAGATTATTTTGAATTATTACAAAGAGACGTGCACTGATTTTAAATCCAATTCTCAGGTGGAAGTTTTGACTAAGAAGTGAGAAGTGTGCCCAAATGAGCTCAATTATCATGCCTTGGAGTGAAGCAAAAGAAAACAAGTCAAGCTGTGCTCTGCAGGCCAGCACCTAAATTGCAGGTGCAGATCTTCACCTGGCATCAATCAACTCCAGTGAAGCCAAATTGATTTATACCTGCTGAGGATTTGACAAAGTATTGTCATCAATTCTAGATCTATGCTTATTTCAGAAAAAGAGAAAGTGGTATTTTGATGTTTATAATTTATTCTGATCACTGTTACTTAAAGTCTGAGCTACTGTGATGAGTGCATCTCCCATGGAAATTTCTGGGCTATAATCAGTTGTGAGACAAATATTGAACGTAAAACAGTTGAAGTAGATGTATGATGAGAAGCTTTACCCTTGCAAGTACATAAGGGATTTGATGCAGAACACAAAAGAAGCAGTAAAAGCATTCCGTACGAAGAGTAAGTCCTCTATCATTTTATATTCTTCTATGAAAATGAAATCTTTCTTTTTGCCATACTTAACAATGATCCATAGGAGTAGACAGGGTGCCATCTAGTGAAGAAAAGATTTGTTGCATATCTGAACATCCACTTTGTTCCTGCTTTATTAGTATGAATGGAATGATATGGACATTCTGCAAGAGGGAAACTGAGCAATATGTTCAGTCAGCTGTGTTTGTAGAGCACACTGAAATAAAAGAAGGTATAAAGATGCAAAATACTGATTTCCTTATTACAAAGGGCCCTGCACATATACATATGAGCTTGTTATATTTAATCCAATTCCCTGCTTCTTCCCCAGCATCATTTCCCTTCTACTCTAGATAAAAAAGTCTAATATAGTAACTTGAAACTTACCTAAGTAAAATTCGCTATCACTTCTTAATATCCCCAGCTGGATTAGCAGAAAAGCTTATAGTTGACCTTGATGTAGAGAATTCCTTTTCCATGTTGCTTTTTGGCCACATCTTACTATTCAGAAGCTTCTGAAGGTGAAAGATAAATTCTGGATCCCTTAACCTGCATTACAAAAGTATAAATGCCTTACAGCTGATGTGTTGACACCATGCCTAACGCTTAGTGATTACGTCTCTTTAAAAAATGCTCTTTGGAACTACTGTCCTGGTCTACACAGTGTCATCAGTTTTCTTCTTAAAGCTTCTCTTCCTTTTGCATCTGATCAGACCTAAAAGTGAAGTTAATTATGTCCTTTTATTATATGTTCCATACTGTAGTATCTTGGGAATTGAGTTGCCTGTGCAGTTGTTTTGAATCATAAGTAATTCAAAAGGAATTCTTTGGAAATATGGTTTAAATTGTTATCAAAGGCAAATCTCCTTTAAATCTAGATGTTTTTTGATTTAGAGACAATAGAATATATACAAATCTAACTTACAAGACAAATCTGCTTTATGATTTTAAATTAAACTGAAACAGGCTGGCTGCTAACCGATGAGAAATCAGTGGCCATTGATCTCTAAGTTCAGGTAAAGCTGGGCCTGAGTTTGCTGACCCCAGGCTGTACTGTGGCACGTCCACTATTAGCTGACACCAAGGACACCCACTCTGGTGCTTTGTGGGCCTTACATTTGGCCAGTTTTACACAGCCCTAATTCTCTGGTTTTGGTGCCACTTACAGATCATTACCAAGCAGCACCAGTCTTGGGTGTCGGCTGCTTCTTCAGTCAGCAGGGTTAGCCTGGTTTTTGAAGAACAAAACTAATGTGATTGCATGGCATATTTCCTTCTTATAACTTTTGAACCTTTTAGCCATTTTCTAACAGGTGTAACAGAAGGTCTTGAGGATCTGAAGTTTTTAAACACTTTGTGTAAAGATGTGAGTGGGTAACAGAAAAAGATTTCCCTCCTCAGGAGATGGCTGCACTGGGAATTCACCTGTTGTTAAACACTGAAGAGTCATCTTGGAGACAGACTATACAAAATAACCATAGGGAAAGATTTGATTAGAAATTTTCCTGTTTAGGCACTGAAGACTTGAGCTAATAGTGATGGATACTATAGTAAATAGCCTTTCTCAATTGATTGCCCACAGAACAACTCATCTGCTCTATGATGTCCAGTTGATGATATGCTGGCTGTGGGGAAAAGGGACCATTAGAACATGACTTATCCTGGAAGAGAACATTTTCCATACATGTCACTTTGAATCAGCTTTGCTGTGATTTGAATGTAAATGATATTTGATCACATTTTTACTTAATCACAAACTGATCCTATGCCTTTCCCCTCCCCTGTCAAAATCACTAACCAGCTATGAAGAAAGAATTTTCAAAATTGCTCAGCATTGTCCTGGCTCTCCTGGGAGCAAGAACAGGCATAGACAGAGTTGGGAAATAAACTCCTGTGCATCCCACCTTTTCTGCTGGATATATACTGCCTGTTTTATGTTTGTTTTGTTTATGCTGAGATGGGATATAGGACAAAAAAGGCCTTTTCTGCTGTTTAAACAAATAATGTATATGTGTGATTGGAGGCTGAAGATAAGTGCTTTCACAGAAATCCATTTTTAATAGTGAGCAGACAGGGAAAAATCGTTTGTCATAAGATTACAGGAGGAATATTTAAACCTGTTATGAAATCTTTGAAGATCTTAAGAAGTATGATAATGATTATGCAGACTAGATTTATTGCTAGGTATTTAATGAAAATGAAAAGAAATCAAGGAAAAAGACAGTGGAAATCAATATTAACTAAGGAATTATGATTATGTATGAAACTAGTCTTGAAAATAAGAAAGTAATATTTAATGTAAAAAGGATTAAATGAGAGCAATCATGGAGCATAATTTACTGGGCTGTTCCTTACTTTTGTGGCTTTTGGTGAGCCTATTTTATAATCAATTGCCCTGAACTGTTTTTTAAAAAGGTTTCTTCAAACTAGGCACTGTTTTTTGGCTTATTCTTATGGGTTGCTTTGCATGATCTCAATCCCTGTTTTGTTGTCAATCTCCTAATAGAGGATGGTTCACCTGCTGTGAACTGGAGGGTTCACTGTACTGGGAGCAGCATTGCAGTGGACAACCTGACCTGGTAGATGTTTTGCTTAGCTGAGGTCAAATTTTGCATTCCTTGAACAGAGACAAGTGAATTTGCTGAGTGTCTCAGATGTCATAGGGTGCCTCAAAGGGCACTTGGTACCTCTGTGTGAGGCAGCTGAATCGAGCCCATCATGATAATCAGTTCAGCTTTCTGGTTTTGCCAGAACCCTTGGCTCAGGTGTGCTGGTTGGGAATTGTCTCCTCTAGTTTTTAACATCAGTACTGTAGATACCTGCATCTGAGCTAGTCACACTGTCTCTCTAGTCTGTGGGGAGAAATAAGTGCATTCAGGATATGATTCATCTGTCTTATTTTAGATGTCTAAATTGGGATGGGAATGTTCCTTGTTCTGACTCCTCATTTCTTTCATTTGCCCTGAGGTGAGACCAAGGTGACAAGCTAAAATGCAGACATTTCTGACTGATCAGATGAATCCCACCCATCAAATCTCAGGAGCTTCCACCACAAAATCCCCATTATTTGGAACTACCACTCAGATGTTTCTCTTGCTGACCAGCTGTGCTTGTCATGTAAGGTTATGAAGAGAGGCTGTATGAGGCTGTGAAGGAGGTGTGACCTCCACTGGAAGAGCATGACCTGCGACGGGTGACTTTTTGTCACATGGTGGATCTAGATGCCCCTTCTATCATGCAGCACAGTGTGGTACAGACTCATGAGTCACACCCGGGAAAAAATCAATGCTCTGCCTGCAGAAAATAACTCTCCTTTCTTCCTTTCTCAAACTGGCAGTTATGATCACTATGTGAGAGGCAAGCTGAATTTCTTCTTATTTCTCTTCCTTGCATGAGAGAGGGAGAGAGAATAATGGTTGCCTGGCATTGTTTCTTCATTCCCTGCAAACTGTGATGTTTGCCTTTCCTTATCTGTGCTGCAAAGCAATAAATAGCACCGCCAGGAGAGACCAGAAAGAAGAAACCACAAACACAGACATAGCAGACACCATTTCAGTGACTTCCATGCACAGAATGTCTCACTTGACTAGTTTCAGCAGCAAAAGCTCGACAGAGAAAAACTGTGTGTGTGCTCCATAACCCAGATGGGAACACACCATAATAAATGTATTAAAAAGGTTACTGACTTCCTGCTTATAAATGTAAAATCAAACAGTTGTTCCCAGTCTGGGAAACAGCACTTGAATCTCCTACATCATATTCTGTGTGTGGTATCTCTACCCTCTAAGTGTGCATTGGGGTAAAATGCCATTGTGGAGGAGTGTGGATACATCATGTGGTCCTGGCACAACAGTCAGCACTAATCAGCAAAGAGAGGGGTCAGACCTGCAAATCCAGTAGCATTGCTGGGGAGCACAACTGTATTTTAACTACCAAGAGGACAAATGCCTGGAGGTGCATCATGAAAATGCTCTACTGAGGTGCTGGTACTATACAGACATTTTTAATTTGATGGAAGAAGCTTTTGTCTGCTATGATGAAACAGTAAAGGCTGAAAGATTCACTCTCTCAAGGTTAATTGCAATCAGATCTTTGATGCAATTAATTTTAACAGGGTAAGAGAATCACAGGTCAGAAGAGAGAAAGGGCAAGTTAAAGAATATTTAGATGAGTTAGAAGTGTTCTAGTCAGCAGGGTCAGGTGAAATTTGGTTGAAAGTTGCCAAAGCAATTGCTGAACTATTAGTGGCTGTCTTCAGAAGCTTATGGAAGATCAAGAGGTCTCAGAGCATTAGAAAAGCTTTCACATAGTACCTGTATTTAAAGAAAAAGAAATATGAAGTAGCTCATCAGGTAGATTAACTGGGATACCAGAGCAAATGGTTAAACAAATAAGGGAAGGCACTGAGTAGGTAATAAAGTGATGGAGATAGTAATTGTGGATTTGTCAAGAAAAAATCATATCAAAACTACCTTTATGTTTTTGACTTCTTTACTGATCCGCAGAATGTAGAAAAACAGTAATATATTGTATTTCTTAATGCTCACCTGCCAAATGGGGAATAACTGATTAATTGCTATAAAGTGAGTGCACTGCTTAAAAAAACTGCTGTCAAAGAAACTTTATCAGTGCTATGGGCTAAAAACATGAGGACATTTTAAGTTAGAATTCTGTGAGGTTTACCCTGAACACAATTCTACTCAGTATTTATATTGCTGTTTTGAATGACATAATGAAAGAGTAAGGAGGATTTCAAGAACTGTGGGAGACAGGATCATGTTTAAAAATGATTTTTACTCTATGGAAAAATGCCATATCAACCAATGAAATATAGTAACAGAAAGGGAAAAGTATTATACCTAAGAAAAAGTGACTAAATGCCGCAGAATATGTGAAAGACAGAAAAGATTGGGAGGTTTCAGAGTTAATGTTAGTGTTAAACTGCAAAAGGTTTGAAGATTTGTTGGTTTATCAAGATATTTTGGTCTGAGATATACTCAAAGATGTGCAAGGGAGTTAATTTCTTTTCCCTTGTGTAGGTGGTGTCTCAGCTGGGATATTGGGCTCACTTCTGAGCAGTGGATATAGACAAAGTGTTGAGAATCCTAAGGTGGAGCAGTAAAACTGATCAACAGCTGGAAAATATGACCTATGAAATAAGCTTCATTTAATCTAGAAAAGCCTTAAGTAAGGAAGTGTATGATGCAAGATATAAAGGCTTTTATGGTAACTGATAATTTCCAATGCCCACTCAGGATGTGTCACGAAAAAATAAGCTAAATGTAGCCAATAGGATTTCATTTAGATACCAGGAAAAATCTAACAAAAGGGACAGTTAAGCTCTAAAACAGACTTTATAGTGAAGCAGTGCTATCTTTTATTGTTATTATTATTATAATCATATTTCCATGTTCTTCACTGGAAATATTTCCATATTAATTGCAAAAAATTCTTCTTGCCTTGTTTTAAAGGCAACACAAACTGAATCTGGTTCCTGTGGATGGACTTAACTAGTGATTCCTAATACTGCCGCAGCTAAATCTCTCTGCTGCCACCTTAAATCTCTCTTCCGTGCCCCACCGCTTCTGACTCCTGTTGCTACTCCCCATTCTGCCTCCCAGCCCTGCTTTTTCTTTGTTGCTACCGTCCTGCCCTCCCCACACCAGCCTATGCTGCTGCTGTCCTCTGCTCTCCTCTGAGTTGCCACTTATAGCAGTGGTGGCTGGAAATGCAAAAGACCCCTAAAAGATAGGCGTTACTGGCACGTCTTGCCAGTAGGAAGCCACTGGGCTGTATAGCTCTTTCTCTGATCCCTTCTATGGCCACTGCCACGATGCTGCAGCTTCTTTTCCTGGCAGAGTGTAGTGTGGCAGTGCTTTAAAATGAGTGTGAAGCAGAACTGTGCAAATAGGGTTTTGAGCCTTCTCAGCCAGCTGTGTGCTGATGTGGCTGCCTACCTATGCCTGCTCAGCATCAAGAATGCACAATTATGCTGACTTCCAGTAGCTGTGAGGATTTTGTTGATTTTCCTGTCCAAAACCCTTGCAGCTCTCATTTGTAGCTCAGGCTCCTTTGGGCTGGCTCAGCACCAAGGGCAAATCAAGTAATAACAGGGTAAGCTCCTGTGGCTGGTAATGCAAGTGCTAGTGCTGTGCTGTGCTCCTGGCATGGTGTAACACAGGCCAGAGGCAGCCAGGAGAATGTGCCCTAAATGCAATCTTGCTGTAAGCATGTTAGGGTAACTTCTGCAATGCTAAGATATAAATAGCCATATGTGTTTACACTGCAAAAAGAATTGCACCCACACAAAAACAATATCACTCCAAGATAAGGAAACATAAACTGTGAGTGTTTGGCCTTTTAGAATCAAGATTAAGTCCAGTGATTGCTTGCTGCTCAGAGGTATAGCTTTTCTTTGGGATTTCTATAATGTTTTCTCAGCTTTGATCTCTCAACAGACAGTCTGTAGCAGATACTAGAGTGAAAACAGGCATAAGGTAATTGTTTTTTTTAGGGTTTCTAAGTAATATTTTTGAGAGGCTGAATTACTTTTCATGGAAATATAAGGGTAGTTCCACAAAAATTAATTATTCAATTTCAATATTTGTTTTCTAAAGTAATTTCAAAGAACCCTTGTAAATGTTTCAAGAAGTGTTTCACAACATTTACTTGTACTGAGCATGACTCCAGCTAGCTTTATCTGATAGCTGGACTTGCATGGGAAGAGCCCATGAATAGGCAGTTCTTTCCATACCGTGTGTGCTTCACACAAATCCACAGGCCTCTACTGTTACTCATCCCTCTTCCTAGTCTATTTAGATAGTTCTCACCTATTTCAAGGCTGTGAGTATGACCCTACCGTTTCTTCTTCCCCTGCCACTGCCCCACTCCTTTTTTCACACTACAGTATGTCCTGCTCAGGAAGTAAGTGATGGATTGGACCAGCTGTTGGACTCAGCCAAAAGAAGAGACAGAGGTAATATAGGATATGTTTTTTCTTAGAAGGCTTCAGTGGGCTTCACTCTCTCCACATGGACTGCCCTATACTCATTGCTTTGGTTTATGTTGTTCTCCAGAACAGTGTTCTGACAACTGATTCTCAGAACCCTGGAAGTAAATTACTAAATCTCTGACTGAAAAAAGCTTAGAGCAACTCCCTGTACCTACTGCTTGTGTCTCTGATGCAGACAACGTCTAACAACAGCACAAAAATATTTTCTAGGATGAACCTGGGCCATCTTAATGTCTAAGCTATGCAGGACATGGATCAAGGCCCATCAATTGTGCTGTGGCCCTAGCCCAGTGCTTCCTATCCGATCAAGGCCTCTGGAAATCACCCTTACTAGTAAAAATAATGCTTGTGGTAGGTATCTCTTTTGATATTATGCAAATAAATAAAATAAAACCATAACCTTACATCCATGAAGGAAATATAACTTTTAAAAAGTTATATTCTACAAGTCTTTGTCATCTAATACATGCCTTTTACATTTTTCAGTATGTGTGTGTTGTAAAACATGTAGCTAGTAAAGCAGTATCTTGAGTAGACCCGTATGTGCTTTTTGAAACTAATACGTAATTCTATTCATATTAGTTGTGAACATACAAAACAAATGATCTGTAACAGTCTGGTCATCTCAAAGCAGTATTTATCAGTATTTATCTAATTCCCTATATGTGAGCAACTAAATGTGAAAGAAGATAAAGAAGATAAGTAAACTTCTGTTTCTAGGTGAAGATCAAAAAGTGTTTCACAGACTATAAAAATTAAGGCTCTCAACATCCCTGTGCATTATGATCTAATTTTACTTGTGGGAGAGACTAAGGCACAAAGAAATCATCAGATTTATGAACCATATCATTTGCAAGATAAAAATCAGAATAAAGTCCGGAAATCTTCAGCATAATTTTAATTAAAGCTCTTTCCTAAAATAAGTGGTTCTCAGGAATTTTAGTAGATGTACAGATTGAAATTCTACTAATATAACTCATTGAAATTTATACTGAATCTTTTTAAAGCTTGGAAATGAAGTTCCTGTCTTCTCAGGGTGGGCATGAACAGCCTACAGCAGAGCTAATAAAAAGGAAGTTAATTTTTGTTTGGCAAAACACTCTCCTCAGTATACTTCACCATACGCTATAGCTCACTAGCATAATCAGTTTGGGGTTTTTTTGCCTTTGAAATAAGTGGAATTATATACTATAAGTGGGAAAGATTGCTAGTGAAAAGATGGAAAATATCCTGTTAAATTGCTGTGTATTATGAAATCTCATGCTTATATCCATTTGCATGAAAGAAGAGAGACTTTATTCTTTAAAATTATTTGTAATTAAAAGATTCTTTTTATAGTGCATTACTGAATCGTTTATAAATCAAAATGGGGAGAAATCAAACTAGCTGGTAGAGAAGGGGCAGGTGGCTCCTGTTATAGGCAGAAGAGTATCTTGTAACTGAACTCTTTGCAAATGTCATGTGAAATAACCGAATTTATTAGAAGTAGCAATTGCACATACAGAAGTTGATGACCTTGAAAAAACATGCAGGCAGCTTTGGGACTGCAGGCTAGAAACTACCCTGCCTATCTTTATTCAAAAACCTGTGAAAAGGCTCTGATAGATTTAGCTGCAGCAATTTCGAATGTTACTTCTCCTGCCTGCCCTATTTTTCTGACAGAGGTTGCCAGTACTTAGCAGAAGAGGCAAAATGGGACAGGTTGCTGCACTTTGCCCACTCCTGGTCACACCTTGCACATTGACACAGTTCTCTCTTCACAGTGAATGGGGTTAAAACACTGAAATGGGGTGACTGAAATGAGACACAAATCTGGTTCTCTTACTGCTGAGATAATGACAGCAGTTTCTGTCAGAAAGGAGGGGAAGAGATGACTAGTAATGTCCTTAGCAGCAGGAGATGAGGCCATTTCACTGCTCTGCTCCTGCAATGATCCCATTACACAAGCTATCTGGCAGGCTGTTTTTGCAATGACAGATGTGCTGTGTGCTGCATACCCTTGGCAGTAAGATGCAGAATTGCAGAGGAGGTTGGACTGACCTTTGGAGGTTGCCTGGTCCAAGCCCCTGCTTGAAGCAAGGCTAACTTCACACAAGACTGCATGTGCACCGGCAGACATTATTTCATCTGTGAACTGATTTCACAGAGCTTTTCTTTTTCATGTGACCCTCAGGACTAATTCACTTTTCTAGATCAGGAACACAGGGAACAAAAAGATGATTATTTTTTAAAAGTGAAAAGTGCTTGGTCACAAATGAAAGCAGATGTGTAGGTACTTTTTGTTTGTTTGATATACAAGTTTTCACAAAGTATTACATTTCTGATTTTTTTTTCTTTATAAATATGTTTTACTTCAGGTAAGATTTTTGCATAATCAGAAAAGTTATTAAAGGTACAGTAGGGCGATGCTCAGACTAGAGAGTCTGCATGTTATAAAAACCAAATAAATCCAGGGGAGACTAGAAGTAATCATGATGTACATAAACAAATAGGTAGTCTGTGTGTCTAGTTTCATGTTGGTATTACACAGAAATTGTCAACTCTACAATAAATATTAGGATTTTTTACTCATTTTCTTTTACCTCTTATATTTCTTATTCTTGGATCTCAGCCTGCTGAGTGAGCTGGGTTGAACTTTGCATATTCTCTATATTATAAAGAGGTAAGATGAGCTGTCTACTCCTGAAGATTATGTGTGGTCCTGGAGCTCCACTGACAACTCTGTTTGTCATCCAATATGCCAAGAAGCAAAAGTTTGCCAGAGAAAATTCAATTGTTATGTACATAAAGGATGAATTACTAGAGAGTGGATCAACAAGATACAAAAATTATGACCAATGTGACAGTCAAGATTTTGAAATGGTAGATGGAGTGAAAATTTATGAGCATTTAGCTTCCATTCCCTCACTGCTCACTTCAACTGTCAAATGAAGCAGAATGTGGTGACCAAACTTCGGTAGAGGATATGCTAATTATTTAAACAATATTTGTGTTCTTGCTCCTACATCCCCTTTTGTTTTTGATAGTGACAATGTTTCAATGTCATTCTGATACTTCGGATAAGAAAACCAGGTAAGTATATTTTTAGTGTTGCAAAAAAATTTTTTTTTTTGTTTAAAACCCAAATACAACACTAGGAAAAAAATTTCAGAAGCATGACAATTAGCATTAGGCATAATTTAAAGGAGAAAAAAGAGGTAAAATTAAAATGCATTTTTTAATTTTTTTGTCCATCTCGTAAAAGAGCATCTGTGAAGCAGTGTTGCCAGGAAGATGAAGAGCTGAGAAAGAAACTACTGGGAATATCCAGAGAGCTGAGTTATTAAGGAACTGGTTACCCATGTAGCTCAGAGAGCTTGGGAAGCTGCTGAGGTAGGATGTTTTGGTATTGCCTGTGGCATGTGGAGCCAGCTGGCTACAGTAGATCTAGAGAGTTCATCTTTGTTGTGGTACTATCTTGATTTCCAGCTGCCCAGGGAACTGCTAAACCTTACCAGCTCCTTTAAGAGCTTGGATGGTGCTGAGAGCTCTGCCAACCAGACCATTTATAAAACCCCCACAGGGCTCAAGAGATTAAGCAGCCAGGGTTGGCTAGATAAAGGACTTTAGAAGCCAAGCTCCCAGGAGGAGGGCTGGGGGGGTGGGTTGCAGAGTGGCCACAAAGACTAGATTTTCCAACCTTAAATGGTTTCAACCATTTTGCAACAGAATTGGCATATTCCTGAACAATGCTTTGATCCTGTCAAATCCCTTATTTTCTAATGGATGCGGGGAAATTTCTGACAAGCTCCAAACCTTAAAAAAAGCCAAGTAAAAATCTTTGCATTTGTGTATTTGCTTTTTAAATAATACAGCAATAAGATATATAGGCAGATTTTTTTTTCATCCACTGAGAATGCAGTGCTTCAGCTTTCATAAAACTCTCCTGTTTACCCAGTAGGTAAAATTAATCTGTACTGGGCTGTGAAGAGCTTCACATATATCTGGGTACTTTTTGTGGTGCCACAAGTCTATTCTACAATGGTCCTTATAGTGGGGAAATATTAATTTTTTCCTACTTTGCACTGAAATATCATGGCTAGGCTTCGCGAACGAAGATTTGGGAAGGCTCTATCCACATTTGCTACAGGCACGCTGGTGGCTTATGAGGCCAATACGTGACAGACAAATCCGATTGCAAAAGGCACAACAGAAAGACTCCTTAGATGGTGTATTCTGCAATACACGGTTCTTTCTACGTTGCCTTTTTTCCTCGAGAGTGATCCTGCGTGTGTTCTCGAAGGAGACAGCTCCGTTATAGATGG